>NW_015389450.1:215177-228149 GCF_001527695.2 Protobothrops mucrosquamatus | reverse complement strand
AGAAGAAGAAGAAGAAGAAGAAGAAGAAGAAGAAGAAGAAGAAGAAGAAGAAGAAGAAGAAGAAGAAGAAGAAGAAGAAGAAGATAACAATGATCATGACGAAGACTTCCACGAGGCAGTTGCCAACTAACGTCTTGACTTAGAAAGGGCTGAGTCTTCTTCTTGGAATCCCACCTCACCTCCTGCTCTCTTGAGGGATCAGGCCAGTTGCCCGGACCCAAACAAAAACGCCTACTTTAAAAAAGCGGCTGTGTGTTCCACCGAGGGCAAAGACCTTTTGAGCCCCTTTCATTTTAAACCATTTAGCAGCAGAGACCAGCCCGTGTTTAACGTTGGTTAGGTTGTTTATAGAAAGCAGGTCAACGGAATGGGGCAAACCAGTCCCTCCCTCCCCTTTTCCCCTGGCGGGTTTTCAAAGGCTGTTTTCTCCTCCTCTTCTCTTCTCTTCTCTTCCCTGGTCTGCCCGGTCGCATAATCTCTTCCTGGCCTTCTCCTGATCCTTGTTTACATCTAGTGCCATTATGGATGAAAAAGCGGAAAGGAAAGATAGAGAAAGTAAGGCTGGCCGACTTCTCCTCCCTCGCAGCCTACCCGGCACTTTCCCTGTCACCCACCCCAACCCATCAAATGTTTCTGGCCCCTCCAAGGGGAAGAAAAAAAGAAGAAAAGCTTTTAATGGGTACCCGGAAGAGCTTCAAAAGTAGGGCGTTTGTTTAAGAAGGAGAAAAACATTGGCCAGAGAGTTACCCTGCCCTTCCTCGTTTGTCTTCTTCTTCTTCTTCTTCAAAGGTAACCCTGAACTTTTTCACCTCCTTCTTCAAACAGGATGATAAAAACGGCCTTTGTGCTAGATGTTGAAGAGGACCACACAGGCAAAGTCCTAAGAGGGATTGGGTTCCCACCTAAGGGTATAATGACATTATGGATTTAAAGCCGTGATTTAATGATCATGGGCTGGAGGTAAAGTAATAGCCTAGAATTAAGGAAAACCAGATTCTCCCGTCTATCCCAAAAGCACACTGGGTGAGCCAGGGGCTGGCTACTATCTCCCAGCTTCGGTTATTTTACAGTTGGGAGGGTACGAGCCGGAGGAGATGAGATTTCCAGGCAGAGTATATCAATTAAACAAATAAAAGAGGTGTGGTCTAAATTAGTTCCAAATGAGTTGCAGCTTAACAACTTCTTCTTCTTCTTCTTCTTCTTCTTCTTCTTCTTCTTCTTCTTCTTCTTCTTCTTCTTCTTCTTCTTCTTCTTCTTCTTCTTCTTCTTCTTCTTCTTCTTCTTCTTCTTCTTCTTCTTCTTCTTCTTCTTCTTCTTCTTCTTCTTCTTCTTCTTCTTCTTCTTCTTCTTCTTCTTCTTCTTCTTCNAATAACTTTGCTGCTAATCATTATTTCCTTAGATTTGGCACATCTGGTTTGTAAACAGAACTTTTCAGGGGATGCATTTGAGGCAGCATTAGCACGTCTACGTGATACCTCGGTTGCATTAAGAGGGCAAAACGTTCGGGCTGAAATTGCAATCCTTTGAAGCAAGGCAAGAACAGAACAGAATAGCAGAGTTGGAAGGGACCTCGGAGGTCTTCTAGTCCAGCCCCCCGTGCCCAAGCAGAAGAGCCTATGCCATTGTGGACAAACAACTGTCCAGTCTTCTTCTTGGAAAGCTCCAGTGATGGAGCATCCACCACTTTCAGAGGCAAGTCGTTCCACAAATTAATTGTTCTCACTCAATTGTTCTCCAGTTTTCTTCTGCACTGGGGAAGGGGGAAGTCCTTTTCGAGAAAATAATGAGAAAGGAATCAAAACAATTTTCGTGGGACTTTCCACACAGTCCCAGGCCAAACATTAGGGCATCGCCATTCAACAGCGGGCCAATGAAGAGGCGACAGAGACAGGATACAGACCAGCAATGTATAAGAATAGTAGGTTTCCTGCTGGCCTTGTTTTCTGCCAATGCAAGGATGGGTGAATTGTGCTTTCAACCTGCAGTAGGGAAAGGCAATAAAAAGATACGGTAGCCTAGTGAAGTTGGCTGTGTGTGAAGACCACTGCAGAGTAACAGGTCAGGAAAGCCATTGAAATAGCCAAATAGCAATGAATTGTTTTGACAACCAGCAGCTCTTATCTGATGATAGAGGAGGAGGAGTGGAGAAGAGGGCAGGGAGGAGGGGAGAAGGAGAAGGACAAAGAGAAGAAAGAAAAGGAGAAAGAAAGAGGCAAGAGGTGGAGGAGAAAGGGAAGGAGGAAGAGAGGAAGTAGAAAGAAGAGGAGGAAAAACAGAAAAGAGGAGGAAGAGTAGGAGGAAGAGGAGGAGAAGAAGAAGAATTAAAATTGAAGGCCGTTGTTGACCAGAAGAAAAATGATGTGGGAATTGGAGCAGTAGGGAGTGAATAAGATTAATGGGAGTGAATAAGATTAATGGGAAGAAGAAGAAGAAGAAGAAGAAGAAGAAGAAGAAGAAGAAGAAGAAGAAGAAGAAGAAGAAGAAGAAGAAGAAGAAGAAGAAGAAGAAGAAGATAACGATGATCATGACGAAGACTTCCACGAGGCAGTTGCCAACTAACGTCTTGACTTAGAAAGGGCTGAGCCTTCTTCTTGGAATCCCACCTCACCTCCTGCTCTCTTGAGGGATCAGGCCAGTTGCCCGGACCCAAACAAAAAACGCCTACTTTAAAAAAGCGGCTGTGTGTTCCACCGAGGGCAAAGACCTTTTGAGCCCCTTTCATTTTAAACCATTTAGCAGCAGAGACCAGCCCGTGTTTAACGTTGGTTAGGTTGTTTATAGAAAGCAGGTCAACGGAATGGGGCAAACCAGTCCCTCCCTCCCCTTTTCCCCTGGCGGGTTTTCAAAGGCTGTTTTCTCCTCCTCTTCTCTTCTCTTCTCTTCCCTGGTCTGCCCGGTCGCATAATCTCTTCCTGGCCTTCTCCTGATCCTTGTTTACATCTAGTGCCATTATGGATGAAAAAGCAGAAAGGAAAGATAGAGAAAGTAAGGCTGGCCGACTTCTCCTCCCTCGCAGCCTACCCGGCACTTTCCCTGTCACCCACCCCAACCCATCAAATGTTTCTGGCCCCTCCAAGGGGAAGAAAAAAAAGAAAGAAAAGCTTTTAATGGGTACCCGGAAGAGCTTCAAAAGTAGGGCGTTTGTTTAAGAAGGAGAAAAACATTGGCCAGAGAGTTACCCTTCCTCGTTTGTCTTCTTCTTCTTCTTCTTCTTCAAAGGTAACCCTGAACTTTTTCACCTCCTTCTTCAAACAGGATGATAAAAACGGCCTTTGTGCTAGATGTTGAAGAGGACCACACAGGCAAAGTCCTAAGAGGGATTGGGTTCCCACCTAAGGGTATAATGACATTATGGATTTAAAGCCGTGATTTAATGATCATGGGCTGGAGGTAAGGTAATAGCCTAGAATTAAGGAAAACCAGATTCTCCCGTCTATCCCAAAAGCACACTGGGTGAGCCAGGGGCTGGCTACTATCTCCCAGCTTCGGTTATTTTACAGTTGGGAGGGTACGAGCCAGCCGGAGGAGATGAGATTTCCAGGCAGAGTATATCAATTAAACAAATAAAAGAGGTGTGGTCTAAATTAGTTCCAAATGAGTTGCAGCTTAACAACTTCTTCTTCTTCTTCTTCTTCCTCTTCTTCTTCTTCTTCTTCTTCTTCTTCTTCTTCTTCTTCTTCTTCTTCTTCTTCTTCTTCTTCTTCATCATCATCATCATCATCATCATCATTATTCCATTCCACTCTGTAAATGTAGTACAAAGATCTGAAAAAGCTCTAAGCAGATTTGGGTGATGACCCCTGTCATCCTACCAGTGGCCAGAAGTCCCAGTATGACAGGCTTCCCTGGGAAGAAAGGTGGTTTGCCTTCACTGGGAATATTACAGAGAGTTGTGAGTACAAAGTTTGTGTGCCCCCATCTACTAAATCTTATCTCTGTACTCAGGAGTTAATATACTGATGAAGGAAAAAAGAGAGGTGAGGATTACTGATTAAGATTCTACACATCATCTATCTGGTATATATCTAGTATATTACCTGACCTCTGCTGTAAAAAAAACAAAAACAAACCCCACCCTCAGTTATTCTCCACACCAACTTTTCTTCTCTTTCTTGACCCCTCACACGAATATATCTCTGCATCATGAGGGGTGGTGATGGGCTACAGGGACATGTCAACCTGCCACGGGGAATGTTTGAAAGGGACTTTTTTCCAGCCTCCAGCTAGCAGTGCTGCACACCTCCAGGCACCCAGGCTTCTTGTCAGCTTCCATAGTCCGTATTCCCGTCTCCTGTGGGGTTGCAAGGAAGCTCAGGCCTTGCTGAAAGCTTCCTCTTTTGCCTTTCTGCGTTGAGGCCTACAGCGATCCCGGCCTCAAATCAGCCGCAGCACATCGCCTCCGCCTGTGGCTGGCTCCGTGGTGGCGAATCTCAGGAAACCCGGCTAATTCCACTCTAACTTTGCTCTTAACGCGCGACGTTGCTTCTAATGAGTGCCGCCTGTTCCTGCCAACTGTCACTCTGAGTAAATGTTTACAAAGCTATTAACAAAGCAGATTTGTAAACTGGCCGGCTTCTTTTTTTTTCCCGGGAAACCATCGGGCCTCGCTTCCCCACCCCTGTTGCACCCCCTCCATTTGAGCCATAATGATGGCATTCTTTTCCCCACAGTGAGGACCGTCTGCTTGCTGTTCCTTCTTTGAGTGATCCAGATGGATGGAAACCTTTGATCTCCAGGGCCGTCTGGAAGGGCCACCTCCAAGGCGCCTCTCTGATTAGTTGACCCTCAATGTGTCTACGGAGGTTCTCAGTCATCCAGGTCATGGTTGTCCCAAAAGGGCCTTTTCAAGAAGCAACCGTGCTTCCTTTTTCCTTGAAGACGTTTTGCTTCCCATCCAAGAAGTTTCTTCAGTTCTGGCTGAATGGAGGGGGAATGGAAGGATTTATGCTCCCTGTAGCCATCTGGTCATTAGCACTCTTTCTGAGAAATTCTTGGAGGTTTATCTCTGCCCTCGGAGTCACCTGAATAGGTCACCTTGCCTCTGGATGTTGTGGATGCTCCAACACTGGAAGTTTTTAAGAAGAGATTGGACAGCCATTTGTCTGAAATGGTATAGGGTTTACTGCCTGAGCAGGGGGTTGGACTAGATGACCTCCAAGGTCTCTTCCAACTCTGTCATTCTGTTAACCTCATCCTACTTTCCTCAACAGTTGAAGAGTTCACTGGATTCACCCATCATCATCATCATCATCATAACCCTGAATTATCAAAACACCCTTGTGTTTTGAAAACACCCACCCACCCCCCAAAGTCTACATAATGTTTAACCCCAAACTACCCATTTTAGTCTGATGAGAGTTGCACACAAACTCAATTACATTGCAGTGAAACTCGTCTTCTGATTCTTCCATGTTTTCTTCTCGGTTGAAAGAACCTTTTGTCGTTCTATTTTACTCCGGGTTTTTGGGGGAGGGGGGGTGAATTGTGTAGGGTGGTGCTTTTGATCTTATTTAATAGTTGTCAGATGGCTGGGATTCATTTGATGTGTTTGCCTGTGTGTGTGTGGTGGTGGTGGGGGAGGTCTGTAAATTTTTCCCTCCTTCTCTCTCTCCATCCTTCTACAGCTTCCTTGATGGCTTGACATCCTGATTTAAAGAAAGCTGTGCCCCCCACCCCATTCCCAACTCCTCATGTTCCGTTCTTGAACTTCATTCGTAATTGTTTTTATTGCCCTCCTATTAGATTGGACTCCATCACTGGGAGGCTTGCAACAATCAAAATAGAGAAATGAAAAGAAGTGTAAACATAACAGTAGTAAAATAATGGAACAACAGAATAAACAACTGGTCTTAATTAGATTGGATGCAGGAGGACAAACACTTAAATTTGAGCCAGCAGTGTGTGGCAGTAGCCAAAAAAGGCTATAATAATAATAATAATAATAATAATAATAATAATAATAATGATGATGATGATGATGATGATGATGATGATGATGATGATGATGATGATGATGATGGTGGTGGTGGTGGTGGTGGTGGTGGTGGTGGTGGTGGTGGTGGTGGTGGTGATGGTGGTGGTGGTGGTGATGATGATGGAAGGGACCTTGGAGGTCATCTAGTCCTACCCCTTCCTCAGGCAGGAAACCCTACACCATTTCAGACAAATGGCTGTCCAGTCTCTTATTAAAAACTTCCAGTGTTGGAGCATTCGCAGCTTCTGGAGGCAGGTTGTTCCATGGATTAATTGTTCTAACTGCCAATATATTCCTACTAATATATTCCTACTAGGGTGCATTAATAGAGGGGTAGAATCAAAATTATGTGAAGATGTTAGGACCCCTATGTAAAGCCTTAGTAAGACCACACTTGGAATACTGCATCCACTTTTGGTTACCACGATATAAAAAAGATGTTGAAACTCTGGAAAGAATGCAGGGAAAAGCAACAAAGATGATCAGGGGACTGGAGGCTAAAACATATGAAGAAGGGTTGCAGGAATTGGATGTGTCTAGTCTAGTAAAAAGAAGGACCAGGGGTGACAGAACAGCAGTGTTCCAATATTTGAGGGGCTGCCACAAGGAAGAGTGGGGTCCAAAGCATCAGAAGACAAGAAACAATGGGTGGACACTAATCAAGGCGAGAAGCAACCTGGAACTAAGGAGAAACTTCCTAACAGGGAGAACAATTAATCAGCGGAACAGCTTGCCTTTAGAAGTTGTGGCTGCTCCAACACTGGAGGTTTTCAAGAAGAGATTGGACAGCCATTTGTCTGAAAGTGTTTGGGGTTTCCTGCCTGAGCAGGGGGTTGGACTAGATGACCTCCAAGGTCCCTCCCAACTCTATTATTCTGTTATGACAGTAGCAGAGTAATGGAGCAATAGAATAAACCATGAAAAGAAGAGCACTGGCAGTTTTCAAAAAGAGACTGGATAGATACTTGTCTGGAAGGGTATAAGCCAGGTCTCCTGTTGAGTACAGGGTTGGACTAGAAGACCTCCCACGTCCCTTATTCTGTATTCTGTAAAATCGAAACAAGAGGTGGACATCTGTAGCCCCGATCCGAATTATACTGTGTTTGTTTTGTGGGCTTCTTCTTTTTTTTTTTTTACTTCATGATTTCTCTGGACTTCCAGCTCAGATGGGGCACAAGTGATCAGAAAAATGTAAATTCCACACCTTTCTGCTCTTCCCATCAGGACGGGTGCCCTCCCTTTTGTGTTTCTTCAGCTCTGTCAACTAATTTGCCCTAAATACCGGATGAAGAAAGCGTGCCTGCAGCCCTGGATTTCTGTTATTAGACAGAACATTCCTCTTTTTAACCTCTTGAACCCCGAGCAGTCCCACTGGGAGAATCCAGTCTCCATACATTTCAACTGGTCTTAATTAGATCGGACATTTTTCTTCCCATTGCATATTTACAATTTTGAAGAGGGGGTGGTGGTAGTGGTGACCTACCAAACGGATTATACCGGAAGGATTTTTCAAATTATGTTCAGCGTTGACCTGCGGGGTGGAGAATTTGCCGAAAGCCACAAATCTACACAAAAAAGTTCCAACAAAATGGAAGAACTGAGATTCTAAAAAAAAGAAGAAGCTAAGACAGAATCTAATCCAGGTAAGTCCTCAACTTCCAACAGTTTGTTTAGTGACTGTTTGAAGTTAAAACTGAAAAAAGAGACTTATGAGCGTTTTTCATGCTTACAAGCGTCACGTCATCAAAATTCAAAATTATTTTTGACCGTTGCAGTGTCCCAGGGCCTTTTATGATCTTCCGACAAGCAAACTCCCTACCAGCACTGATGTTGTTACCTAGTTTGGTAATGAAATGTCTGCAAGAAAATAACCATGCTCGCAGTTGCTTCCTAAGCGCCTGACATCAATAGGGAAACTAACTCTGCAAGGAATGGGAAATCAAACAAATTCCTGACATGCCCAGCTGACAACTTTATCTCCCAAAATGTGGAGGAGGAAACTAGAGGGTCAGCTACGCTGGACTTAATTCTTACTAATAGGGATGAAATTGTTAAGGGAAAAGAAGTCGTGGGAACTCTGGGGGAGAGAGAGAGACCATGTCATAGTAGAATTCATCATAATGCAGGCACAGGTAACTGAACAAACAATGTTTCATACTTTAAGAGAGATGACGTCAACAAACAGAGAGATAGAATAGGAAGGATTCCATGGATGGAAAACTTAGAGGGAAAAACAGTGCAGGAATCTTGGGATACTCTGAAAAATGAGATAACAAAAGCCCAAACAAAAGCAATACCAGGAAGAAAGAAAAACAGATGAGGCCATCATGGCTGCACAAAGAGCTTCCTGACAAACTGAAGAACAAAAAGGACAAGTATTAAAAAAAAAATAGAAAAGGGGGGCATATAACTAGAGCAGAATACCAGCAAATAGCCCGAATCTGCAAAGACAGAATCAGGAAGGCTAAGGCTCAGAATGAACTAGTACCAAGAACCCCGCAGCTGGACCCCCGAACTACAAAAAATCCCTTCTACTGATACAATCCAACCTATTGAGAGAGCTGTACCCATTACTTAGAAAACTGTGTTCAAAGCATGCTGGGGATCAGGCTGCTTTGCTGGGTAAGCAGCAGCCAAACTTTAGCCTCTTGCCCACAAAGTGTTTTCCATTTGGACCAATTCTTGCCAGTGGTTTTTTTGTTTTTGTTTTTGGTCTCATACACACACGCACACACAAGTCTCCGTTTCTCCTGTGCATTGTTTGAAGGAGCTTTTCCTCCTGATCTCCCATCACCCCGGTAATGTTATTATTCAATGTCTTTTCATTGCTGCTGCCAAACCTGATTTGAGATCAGAGCTCCGAGGACTTGGGGGTGCTCACCGCAGACGGCCAACTGGAGCCCTAAGTGACCAGCTCCCCGGGACAATCTAATTCTTATTGACATCTGTGTCCCAAGGTTCATCAAGACGGATTGGGCTACCAGGCCAAATCACGCGATTATGGGGAAGCGAAGGAGGATGGGGGGGGAAAACGTGTGTTCCTTTTCAGCTCCCTCCTTAAAAAACATTGTGGAGGATCAATAGCCATATCTACCGAAGTCTGCCTTTCAGTTGGAGTGTGTGTGTGCGCGTATGTGTGTCTACACAATGGTAGACAAGAAGGGGGGGAATGTCAGAGGGCGAGGAAACCCCAAGTGCATTCCAGTTGCAAAGGAAGCCTTCGTTCCATTGTGTCGAGTTGTGTTGGATCGCATTACTCCAACAGGAGGGGTGAAGGGCGGAAACCAAGACCTGAGTGAAGAATACGGCTTTATTTGGAGGAAGAGGGTTAATTATATTAAGGTCATTTCACCTGTCAAAACTTTCCTTTTCGTACTCTTCTTGCCCCCAAGATACAACCCAGCTTGCTTCTGAATGGCCCCTTCTGTTCCTGTCCAGGAGTTTGGGTGGGTAGGTCACAAAGTCACATGGCACAAAAAATAAGTCTCTCTGCTGTCCCTTCCCCCCTCCCACCTACCCCGCTCAGCTCTAATCTGTACGTCCTTTTTGCAGTCTTCAACTTCTTCCCATTGAGGTCCGCAGAGATGTCAGGAAAGAAGGTTAAGGGAGGGGGGAAGAAATAGGAGGGGTTTGATCATTCGTTGGTTTCCCCCATCTCCTTTCACTGTATGTTTGTGGGTGAGGATTTGGGTCCCCCTCACTTTAGATCAACTAAGCCTCTGAAGAGGGGCGTAATTGATTTACAAGTTTGCATTTTGAGAAGCTAAACTTTCAAATGGTTTTTTATTAGTTCTGGTTGCAAAGAGAGGTGTGGCTCCATTAAGCACATGAAGAGCATCTATAGTCTGTCTTTCCTTCCTACTTTCCTTCTATCCTTCCTTCCTTTCTTCCTTCCTTCCTTCTATCCCTCCTTCTTTCCTTCCTTCCTTCCTTCTATCCTTCCTTCTTTGCTTCTATCCTTCTATCCTTCCTTCCTTCTATCCTCCCTTCCTTCTATCCTTCCTTCCTGCCTTTCCTTCCTTCCTTCTATCCTTCCTTCTTTCCTTTTATCCTTCCTTCCTTGTTCCTTCCTTCCTTCTATCCTTCCTTCCCTCCTCTGTTCCTCCCTCCCTCCCTTTCCTTCCTTCTTTTTCTTGAGCAAAACTCAAGGGTTTCTTAGTCATTGTCATTCTCTCTGCTCTGCCCATTGAATATAATTTGGCCTGCTGAAGTTTGTGCAGCTTTTGAAAACAGTGCAAGTCCCTTATAGTTTGGTTTGAATCAACATTCAGATTCAAGGGTTGGTTGAAAGTCTTTTCATTCATTATCCCCTCTTTGTGCTGAAATCTTCAAGCAGGAACTCCATCTAAATTCCACTTCGGTAAGTGACCGTTGGCCTTACAAGCACCAGGCTCTTCTCCACGGTTGCCCCGTTGTTTTGAAATACTTCTGCTCCCTGGTGAACGAAATAAATTCAATATATAGTTTTATTTTCCCAAGAAGCCTTTGAGGTTTTTTTTTTCCATTGGTAACCCTTGATTTCTTGTTTTTATAACCTTTCTGTATTGTAGTTGGCCCTGTGTAGGGTGGTTTTCAATGCCAGTCTGGAATTTTGACATATTACAGGTAGTCCATGAGTTACATCCATCCATTTAATGACTGTTCGAAGTTACAACAGCACTGAAAAAAGGGACTTAGGACCGTTTTTCACACTTGGCAACCATTGCAGCATCTCCCACGATAATGTGATCAAAATTCAGCCGCTTGGCCACTGACTTGTATTTATGACGGTTGCAGCATCCTGGGGTCACGTGATCCCCTTTTGCAACCTCCTGACATGCTTAACAACCATGTGACTAGCTTAACAACTGCACACTTAACAGTTGTGGCAAGAAAAGTGGCAAAAATGGGGCAAAATTCCCTTAACCAGCGTTTCGTTTAGCGAGAGAAATTTTGGACTCAAAATCAGGGTTGTAAGTGGAGGACTACATGCGTTTCAAAATGGTATGGACCATTGAAAAACAGGCCGATGAATAAATAAATAACGTACACACACACACACACCCAAAAAATAACATTTCTACATCAAGGTAGTCCAACTCCTGCTCTCCAGAATAAATGCCTGTAATTTGGTGAAGGAGTGTGCTAGAGATTTGTGGACAATAGCTCTCATTCATAATTGTGCTGCCTACACTCATTGCCATGGAAACAACAAGGGTTTTAGAGATCAAAGGCCATTTGCAAAAAAAAAAAAAAAGTTCCTGTCCAAGAGCTATGCAAATAGGACTGGATGGATCTGGTCTAGGACCATGAAGAGGTGCTTCTGATGTTTCTTTTTCAGATGAAGCTGACAGTTGAAGTCCTCGGTCCATTGTAAGATCTGGCGTCACTTCAAAGAAAAAAAATATTTGGATCCAGTGAAAGAACAGAGGAAGACGGATTTTTTATTTTTTTATTTTTGTTAAAAAGAAAAGAAAAAGAAAAAGAGGAACACTGTTAATTCATGTCTCAAATCTTTACGGGTGCTTGTGGGTGCCAAAATCTATGATTTCAGCCAACGCGGCTTTCAATTTTTTTTCCCCTTGGACCTCAATGTGCTTTGGTTGATAAGGAAAAACATTTGGACCTACAACTAATAGATATGTTCTAACCAACAGAAAGGTCAGATAGAAAGTAGTATGGAGAATAACAGAATAACAAGTTGGAAGGGAGGTCTTCCAATCCAAACAGGAAACCCTACACCATTTCTGACAAGTGACTATCTGGTCTCTTGTTAAAAGCTTCCAGTGTTAAGAGCACCCACAACTTCTGAAGGCAAGCTGTTCTACCGGTTAATTGTCCTGACTGTTAGGAAATTTCTCCTTAGTTCTAGGTTGCTTCTCTCCTTGATTATGGTAGTTGGATAGATGGGATGGGATGGGATAAGAATAGAATAGAATAGAATAGAATAGAATAGAATAGAATAGAATAGAATAGAATAGAATAGAATAGAATAGAATAAAGATGGAATGGAAGAATAGAATAGAATAGAATAGAATAGAATAGAATAGAATAGAATAGAATAGAATAGAATAGAATAGGAGAGGAGAGGAGAGAAGAGAAGAGAAGAGAAGAGAAGAGAAGAGAAGAGAAGATGGAAAAATGGACAGCTTTATAAATGTTTTAAATAAATAAAATATTTAACCCTTGCGTCAGGACTGCTCGAATCTTACTCAGGTAAATACCACCCTACGTAGCTGGTGCCCCTTGCATGTCGATTGATTTTGGGGGATGCAAAAAAAGGGGAAGGGGCCATAAAAGGCCTCATTCTCCTCCCCCCCAGCAAGATTTCATTTCCTTCCAAAATGTTCCTTCCTTTCCTTCTTGATCTTTTATTTTCCTCTGGTGGAAGCACACACCTCTGGTGACCCACTTATGCTTCGCCCCGGGTGGTCATCTCCTCCCAAAAGAGCCTTACCCTTATACACTCACATCCTGGCATCCTGGCCTCCTTTGTACCAACCCTGATTCAAAAGAGGGCACCTTTCTTTCCCGATCTCGGACCGGCCGGTCGGTGGGCTGCAAAAATGAAAGAAGCCCACCCTGCTCTGGGGAAGGGCCTTGCTTCCTGCTCATTAAGAGAAAGGCTGGCCAGCCCTCGTTTCCAAATCTAATTTGCAGACTGATTAGGAAGAGAGCATCAAATGACTTCGGAAAGGAATCTAAGCTCGGTCTGCTTCCTCAGCAAGGAAAAACACAGCACTTTTTATAATGGAGACTGAGTCTGGCAGTAAGAGGGACGGGGGGGGGGGGAGGGGGGGAAGGGATATTGTCAAATGTCAGCATCCTGATAGGCAAGGGATCAAAGCTTGCTGTCGGCAACATAAGTTTATAGTCAGCCAAGCCAAACAATGAATGACTTTATCTCGTTGTGGGGTGAAAAACAGAGAGCAAAGTTCCAGAGAATTATGTCTGAACTAGCAATTGCGGATGTTTTATCCTTCAGAAGTTCTCTCTCTCTCTCTCTCTCTCTCTCTCTC
>NW_015389450.1:211180-214157 GCF_001527695.2 Protobothrops mucrosquamatus | reverse complement strand
TCTCTCTCTCTCTCTCTCTCTCTCTCTCTCTCTCTCTCTCTCTCTCTCTCTCTCTCTCTCTCTCTCTCTCTCTCTCTCTCTCTCTCTCTCTCTCTCTCTCTCTCTCTCTCTCTCTCTCTCTCTCTCTCTCTCTCTCTCTCTCTCTCTCTCTCTCTCTCTCTCTCTCTCTCTCTCTCTCTCTCTCCCTTTCTCTCTCTCTCTCTCTCTCCCTTTCTCTCTCTCATTCTCTCTCTATCTATCTTTCTCGCTCTCTTGCTCTCTTGCTCTTTTTCTTCCATGGAGGGGGTGATTTAAAAAATGCAATACTATATGCCCCCCCCTTAAAAATAGCCATCTGCCCCCCCGATCCTAATAGCAACGTGGCCAACATGATTTTGCATTACAGTCCAAAGATCAAGACTCTTGTTATTTTTATAAAACAAATTATGAAGACCATAATTCTCTTGAACTTGGGGTTCAGCTAAGAAAGTCACCCTATGTAGGTGGAAAGGGGGGGGAACCACAGGATTTTAAGGTCAAAACAGGAGACGAGAGAGGTTGTTCCCTGCTGAATTTTGAGAGGTCCTTATACTGTAAATATAACAAGTTGGTGAACTGGCTGAATCCCACCAACTGGTTGTAAGTCATGTATTACCCCTATTCCTCTTTCGTAGAACAACAGAGACCAAAACTCCTTGTGCTTCCACACATTTATGAAGGCCTGATCTACCGCCTTCTAAAATAGGGTCAGAGAATGAGATCAAGCTGACGACCTCTGATCTTCTCATGATCTTCTGGACCTGCCACCCAGAAGTAAAGCTGGGTAGATTTGCTGCTGGGGAAATTCCCCTCAAACAGGGGACTCTACCTCGTGGACAGCCAACCGCTTCAGAAGGATACTTTGGAGGAAAACACCTGAGGAAGGAAATTGACACCTTCTCAAAATGTGACCTCTGATATTTCTCAACCCTAGCCTTTCCGAGCAGGAGAATGACTGTCATAAAACACTTGTTTGAACTGTTCTCCTTCGCCTGGTGGCCCTTGAGCTGCCAAAACATTAACAGGTCATAGTTCAAAGTTGTCTGGCTGGATTCACAACGACAACAACAGAAGCTACCCGCTCAATCCAAGGGGGAAAGACTTGAGCGTTTTCAAGCTGTCACCTTAAGGTAGGCCAAACGTCAGACCGACCTCCGATTTGTCTCCAGAAAGAGGCTGAATTTTCTGAATCACCCCCAGCTTTGAAAGTGCTATGCCTTTCCGTACTCACTGTTGGGGAACCCCAGTTGGGCGAGGTGTCTTCCTACATGTGTACAAAGACTCACTAGGAAGACGGAAAGAGGTGTGCCTGTGAATTCGACAGCCTTTGACTTAGCCTGCGTGGTTCTTTATAGAATCACACAATCCCAGAACCGTGGTGTTTGAAGTAACCCCAAGAATCATTTACTATCTCTGCCACATCAATCAACTGTAATCTAATCTTGAGAACTGGTGGTCCCACCATTTCTTAAAAGCCTTCAGAGATGGAGAATCCACAACCTCCATAAGGAATCTGTTGTGCTGTTGAACAGATCCTACAGTCAAGAAATGTCTTAAATGAAATCTAAGTAGCTTTCAGTAGTCTTTATGATTTCTAGATCTAGCTTCTGCAGCAATGGAAAAAGTTCCTGATCAATACTTGAAAGTCTGTCATAGGGAAGAGGGGGGGGGGTCAATTTATTCTCCAAGCACCAGAGTTCAGGACAGGAAACAATGGATGGAAACTAATCAAGAAGAGAATCAACCTGGACGTTCCTCAGAGGGAGGTCCAACCTGGAATAAGGAGGAATTTCCTGACAGTGAAAATTATTAAGCAGTGGAACGGCTTGCCTCCAGAAGTTGTGGGTGCTCCATCACTGGAGGCTTTCAAGACAAGATGGGCCAACTATTTGTTCAAAATGATATAAGGACTCCTGCCTAGACTAGAAGACCTTCAGGATCCCATCCAGCCCTGTGATTCTATGATCTTCTCTAGGGTACTTTTTATGAACATGAACACTGGCATCACGTCTCCTGTCTGCCTTCATTTCTCCAAAGCAAACATCTCAAGATCTTTCAACCGTTCCTCCTCAAGCATATCCTTAAGCCATCATCTTAAATTATCCCATGCTTTATCCAATGCTGAGCACAAGAAAGACCCTGCTGCCTCCAGAACTGCAGACGTTTTCGGGTAACCCACAATATTTTTCCTTTCTGGAAGAAAGGAAGAGCAGAGGGATTACATTTTATTTAACGCAGAGCCCAGCTTTGAAGGAGTGGGGGGAGGGCGGGAAGGGAGGCAGAATAGGGAGGGCCATTCTCCTTGCTGGTGAGATTTTTGGCAAAGGAGTTGCTGTAACGCACGGTTCCAGCTGGCTCAAGATTAAAGCACATCTCTGCAGCTCCAGAGCAGTCAAAAAACCACACCGTGGCACTGGCAGGAAATTCCAACCGATGGGAGCCAGCCTAGAGTCAGTATAGCAGCTGAGGGAACCAGGAGGTATTGCTATTCACAAAAAGGTTTGGGGGGGGTCTTCTGCATTTCCTTAGGAGAAAAGTCAAGTCACGGGACCAGTGGAGATGGCAGTTGACATTGCCATCCATTTGGAAAGGAAACAGCTACAGGCACACACTACCTTGGGGCACTAGGTTTCTGCTTTGCAAGGGAGAAGTTGACATACACGACTAGGGGGTAACTGTTATAATGATATACTATATTTGGAGGTGCCCCCCCCCCCACTGGAACATTTTTAAAGCATTTTTGTCATTGTTTCTTTCTCTTTTAAAAAGAATGTATATCTCTGCATTGTAATTATTTTGATATTCTATTCTGTTTGTTTGTTTGATTGTTTGTTTGGATCCTGGGATAGAGAAATGATAGATAGATAGATAGATAGATAGATAGATAGATAGATAGATAGATAGATAGATAGATAGATAGATAGATAGATAGATAGATGTGTGTGTGTGTGTGTGTGTG
>NW_015389450.1:207478-208954 GCF_001527695.2 Protobothrops mucrosquamatus | reverse complement strand
TTCTTTCTTTTTCTTTTTTCTTTCTTTCTTATGTTAGTTTTCACTGTTGCAATTATAACCTTAATAAAACTATTATTATTATTTTTTTAAGAACACTTTCTGAATTTTGCAGCATGGTACTCCAAAGACGTCTGCGATGGCAATCGCATATAGACATAAACATCGATAAATATGTTTACTGTTTTTCTGTTTACATAGTACTGAGTCTGGATATTTTTGATGAATGCTTCTAAAGTTTTCTTTCCCTGGAAAAAAAGGCTTCTGTTTTCCTATTATTATTTTTCTCGGTAGACTTGAGAATTTCTTTTGCATTTCTCTTGAAGATATCTTTGTGCTGATTTAATTGTTGCAATCGCTGGACGGTGGGGAAGGGAAGGATTTATATTCCTCGCAGACAGCTGGTCAATGACCATCATCCACCATCCAGTCAGAGCTGAAGAAGCTTCTTGGATGAGAAGCGAAACGTCTTCAAAGAAAAACAAGAAAGTCCAGTTGCCTCATGAAAAAAACCTCCTTTGGGACAACCAGGACCTGGATAAACTGAGAATCTCCGTAGACATTTGTTCTTTTTCTTCTTCAAACACCAATTTCTTTCCCCTCCTTCTTTCTCTTAGGCCTTCTTCCTCTCCAGTCTCCTCTGTTTGTGTGTAAACAGATACCATTAAACTACCAAACACAGGCAGGATCTAAACACAGAAGAAGAAGATCAATTTCATCTCCTAATTGAGTTCATCTGCAGGGCAACCTCATAGGAAAGACTGGAGACCATTTTTCCCCCATCCCAAAGCACCAACCATCACCAACCACTCCTTCCTCAAGTTCTCTTCACCTTTTTGCCAAACTCTCTTTCTCCCACACACACACAAACACACAGGCACACGCAGAGAGATAAAACCTGCAGCGCACATCCTGCACACCCGTAGGTCTGTGCCCTCACTTCTGCCCCTCGCTCTCTATAAAAAACCGTGACACATGTATGGGGGTGAAAGGCCCCTCCCCAAATTTCATTTCTGTTGTTCATTATGCTTTACCCATTGAACGTCCCATGCACTTATTTCAGCTTTCAGACCAGAGGGGTGGGGGGTGGGGAGAGGGAAGGGGTGATGGAAAGGGGGTGAGAGAAAACTGGGAACTTTGGAGTTGGGGTTGAAGGATGTGAATATCAGTTCTGCTAAGGGTTCCGAAAGATCCACTGTATTCATATTTAGGTTATCTCGTGCATAAGATTCCAACGTTCATCCAATTTTTACAGATAATCTCTTACTCTTTCTTTCTCTCTCTTTCTTTCTAATTTTCTCTCTCTCTCTTTTTCCCTTTCTCCCTGTCTCAGTCTCGGTCTCTTTGTCTCTGTCTCTCATTCACTCTTTCTCTCTCTCTCTCTCTCTCTCTCTCTCTCTTTCTTTCTAATTTTCTCTCGCTCTCTTTTTCCCTTTCTCCCTGTCTCAGTCTCGGTCTCTTTGTCTCTGTCTCTCATTC
>NW_015389450.1:198538-206037 GCF_001527695.2 Protobothrops mucrosquamatus | reverse complement strand
AGAAGAAGAAGAAGAAGAAGAAGAAGAAGAAGAAGAAGAAGAAGAAGAAGAAGAAGAAGAAGAAGAAGAAGAAGAAGAAGAAGAAGAAGAAGAAGAAGAAGAAGAAGAAGAAGAAGAAGAAGAAGAAGAAGAAGAAGAAGAAGAAGAAGAAGAAGAAGAAGAAGAAGAAGAAGAATTTGTTATGCATCTTTAATTCAGTCTGATCTGGCAAAAGTTAGGCAATTGCTCTCTTTGTGTGCAAAGATAGGTTGCATTTTCCAAGTTGTGAAAGTGGCTTCACGCTTACAATGACCCTCCTTTTCTTATTCTTACTGGGCTGGGGCAGTACAAAATCCTGAATTTATTTCTGGGAGTAGTAAATGAACAAAAAAAATAAGAAACGGGGAAATGAGCTGTAGCAGTGATTTTCTTCCTTGGCAACTTTAAGACAGGTGGATTTCAACTCCCAGAATTCCCCAGCCAGCCTGCTATTGTTATTAGAATTACAAAATCAGAGAGGTCGAAGGAATCTCAGATACCTAATCAAACCTTTGCTCAGTGCAGGATCCACTAGTAATAAACCATCGTTATTATTTCAATTATTCTTCCAATAACATGTTCGTCAGACATTGAGGAGCATTGTAAAAGTGAGCGATCCATATATATATATATATTTACAATTTCAGGTATGTGTGTTAGGTTTTAGTTAACCTTTTAAGGGAATTAGGCTGCCGGTTTTAGTTTCTGGGGATTTCTCCTGCTGGTTTTTAAAAGTTTACCTATTTATGTTGTAAGCTACCCAGAGCCATTTAGGAGTGATTGGCGGATGCATTCTGTAAAATAAATAAATAAAGCGAATAAGACAGCCAGCGACCATTTAAAAAGATACACACATTTAGTTCTATAAACTAGATTAAATTGAAAAGATCTGGCAACCCATTTCAACCCCACGCTGAGTTAAGTCAAAAGAGGGAGGGTGGGAAGCCATTGCCTTAACTTGGGAATGAGTTGGGAGAGAGAGTAAGAGAAAAGGAGCATGGGTGGGGGGGAAAGAGAGAAAATAAAAATTATAAAATAGAAAGAGGGCATAAAGAAATGCATGTGAATACATAATAGGGAGGGAGGGAAGAAAGAAGAAGGAAGGAAGGAAGGAAGGAAGGAAGGAAGGAAGGAAGGAAGGAAGGAAGGAAGGAAGGAAGGAAGGAAGGAAGGAAGGAAGGAAGGAAGGGGAGATGGAGGAAGAAGGGAAGGGAAGGATAAAGAAGGGAAGGAAGAGAAGGAGGGAGAGAAGGAATGAAAGAAAAAGGACAAGGGGAGGGAGGATAAAAGGAAGGGTTAAGAGTGTCAATTTTATTATAGAGTGGTTTTTCTTACTAAAGTTTTTTTTTTTCCTAATAGAAGGCAGCTATAAATGCAGATAGTTGCCAAGTCCTGATCCTCAGACTCAGCCAGAATAACACAATAACAATAACAATGCATCGTCAAAGCAGCCTTTAAAACAAAACCAGAATGAAAACTCAAATCTAAAATGGGCTGCAGGGGAAGCCCAGTTGGGCTATTTTTCAGAAGAAGTCCGATTTCTTAAGGTCAGGCTAGGCTACATTCATTTTGAAGCCTCCCTTTATTCCGAGACAGACTTAGTCACCAAGAGGTGAGGACGTGAGAAAAGATTCCATCTTCCCTCTTTGTGGAATTCTTGGAGGCGCGAAATGTCACACAGCTGCCAAGGTGACACATCTGGAAACTTCACATTCAGCCATGGCATGGCTTAAGAGCACTTGGTTTTTCAATCAAGCCACCTCTGTAAACAGCCCACTAAACTAAATAGCCTGACTCATTTTATCTCCATCATTTTAACCGCCACCTCAGTTGGTACTCTACGCATCTGGTGGCAGTGAGTTCCCCAGCTTAAAATTATTTTGGCCGGAGGTGCTAGCACCCGACTTAATTATTTTACTGAGCTTGAGGTGGTAACAGTAAGCCTTTTCTACCTTCCATCAAAGACTATTCATGCTTCAGTGTGTATTGCCAGCCCAGATGCAAAAGCTCCAGAGCTTTATAATGCCCTGGGGAGGCCACACTTGGAATATTGCATCCGGTTTTGGTGCCACAATATAAAAAAGATGTTGTGATTCTAGAAAGAGTGCAGAGAAGAGCAACGAAGATGATCAGGAGATTGGAGGCCAAAACATATAAGGAATGGTGGCAGGAATTGGGTATGTCTAGTCTAGTGAAAAGAAGGACTAGGGATTGCCACAAAGAAGAGGGGGGCCCACCTCTTCTCCAAAGCACCTGAAGGCAGGACAAGAAACAATGGATGGAGACTAATCAAGGAGAGAAGCAACCTAGAAGTAAGGCGAAACTTCCTGACGGGGAGAACAATCAACCAGTAGACCAGCTTGCCTTCAAAAGTTGTGGGTGCTTCATCACTGGAGGTCCTCAAGAAGATATTGGACAGCTATTTGTCTGAAATGATATAGGGTTTCCTGCTTGAACAGGGGGTTGGACTAGAAGACCTCCAAGGTCCCTTCCAAGTCTGTTATCCTGTTATGGTATAGGGTCCTGAGCAAGGGGTCAAACGTGTCATTAGTCTTGAGTCCCTTTGTGCCCACAAGAGACCTAAGTCCAGCCCTCCTTGAATTCTGTTGACTCTTATCTACCGCCAATTTGCTTTGGCCGTTAGTAGTTCAGATTCTTGCACAGGGGTAGCATAGACTAAACTTGTACTCATTTGAATAACCCTGGTTCCTGATTTCTTGTACCTGATGTCATGCTCCTGGGACATGGATCCTTCCATTCCTCCCATCCATCCACCCACCCATTCCATTCCATTCCATTCTACAAAGTCTTCCTTAGCCTGGTACTCCAGAAGAGTGATCTTTCTGTACTTCTGCTCTGCCTTCTGGTGGATGTCCAGATTTTGTCAGCCCACATCTGAAAGCTTCTAGCCCTGGATCAATCCACCAGGATGTTCAAAAAGAAAATGGAAGAGTCATGGGTTAACCCATTAATCAAGAACAATTCATCAGTGGAGCAGCCTGCCTTCAGAAGTTATGGATGCTCCATCCCTGGACGTTTTCCAGAAGAGACTGGACAACCGTTTGTCTGAAATGGTAGAGGGTCTCCTGCTTGAGCAGGAGGTTGGACTAGGTGACCTCCAAGGTCTCTTCTGTTATTCTGTTAGATTCCTGTTAACCCTGCCTCATTCTTCACGGCCAGGCGGAGAGCAAGGGTCTTGCTTCCTCCCCCCCCACTCCTCCCCATGGCAAATCAAATAAATGTCCTCGGAAATCAGTCTCGTTTATTTCACAGAACCGCCTTTCAGATGCAAACGTGATGCATTGACTTGACTCCCGGGAGGCATCGACTGCCTCACTCATAGCCTCAGTGCTCCATCCGTAAAACGCAGCAGCCAGAAGCTGATTCCCCCAGCCAGCTTTCAAAATGAAATTTACAAGGGTCCCAAGGACATTGTGGGGAAAGGCCAAGGGCGACTACAGAAGCAGAGGTGGGCAAGGGAGGGGTGGAGGTTCACAAGGCAATTCAATCAGAGCCTGGCCGTAGCTTTAGATGGGGGGGGAGGGGAGGGGAGAGAAAGGGGAGGGGGAGTCTCTCCCATTGACCGCTCTTCAGATTAAATAGATGGAAGTCATCTTGGCCTGAAGGCCTGGAAGGAGCCCACCCTGGCCAGGGGATGCCGGGAATGAGAAGTCATCAAAGCTGGAGGAGTGGGCGAGGTGGAGGGGGCTGAAGAGGGAACTGGGAAGGAAAGGAAAGGATAGGTAAAGGTCTGGGGAAGGTGTAAAAGAAAGGAGGGCAGAGTTGAATGGAAGAGTCCTTTCCCAGGTATTTTGTACTGGGAGGAGGGATCTGAATTAAACCGGATGCCGGATAGGGGAGAGAAGAGACTGTGTTTCTCAACCTTGACAATTTTAAGGCATGTGGACTTCAACTCCCAGAATTCCACAGCCAGCAATGCTGGCTGTGGAATTCTGGGAGTTGAAGTCCACATGCCTTAAAATTGTCAAGGTTGAGAAACACTGGTAGAGCAAGGCAAAAGAGAAAATGAAAGCAAGAAAATAATGGGAAGGAAGGCCCCCAAACAAGTGCACATACAGTAGGCAGGGAAAACAGTAAGGATTTGGGGACCTGACCGCAGTCAACAAGATCTTTCCTGCAGGTGTGAATAAGTTCTGAGAAACTCTCATTCCAAATGGCTAAACCCCAAACAAGCTAAAGAGTAAACCTGTCCCTTTTATGAAACTTAATTAAAAAGATCATATCACCCAAACCTCCAACAGTAAATTGCTAAAAAAAATCCAAACAGGTCCAGTGCCCGTCGAATATTGAGTTGGGAAGTGCGTAGTACTACTCAAATCCATATTTCTCAACCTTTTGGCACCTGGAAATAGGGTGGAATTCAATTCTCAGAATTCCACCTACTTTAAAGAGGCCGAGATTGAGAAACATTGATTTAAAGGATATGGCTGACCGGCCAGCATGAAGTATGGAAGCGCTTCATATTCCCACCTGAAATTAGCATTGGAATTTCTAGGTTCAAAAAAAAAAAAAAAAAAGGGAGGGGAACGCAAAGGGCTATCATCTTCTAGAGCAGGGTTTTTTTTAAAAAAAATCAGGCTGTAGAACTTTTTTTTTTTTTTTTTTAGTAAATCCTACTACCAATAAAGGGGAATATTTATAGTTCAGGGTTGAAAGGGGAGGTCCTTGGTGCTCATTCTATTCTATTCTATTCTATTCTATTCTATTCTATTCTATTCTATTCTATTCTATTCTATTCTATTCCACATCTTGTAAACATCTTGTTCCATTCTTCTATTCGATTCTATCGACTGTTATTCTATTCTATTCTATTCTATTCTATTCTATTCTATTCTATTCTATTCTATTCTGTTCTGTTCTGTTCTGTTCTGTTCTGTTCTGTTCTGTTCTGTTCTGTTGTTTTATTCTATTCTATTCTATTCTATTCCACATCTTGTAAACATCTTGTTCCATTCTTCTATTCGATTCTATCAATTGTTATTCTATTCTATTCTATTCTATTCTATTCTATTCTATTCTATTCCACTCCACTCCACTCCACTCCACTCTATTTGTGCACTAAGGACCACTCCGTGCTGAATAGAGAGTTGTGTGAAAAGCATCTGGACAGCCAACACAAGTTTTGCTTTGGTCTGTTTTTGCCAGTCCTCATTCAGTCAAGTTCCCCTTGCATGGCGATAGAGACGGTGATGAGATGACAGATGAGAATGCAAGCAGGGTTGCTAAGGACCGGGGGAAAAACAAAACAAAACAGATGCCTTTGAAGGAGCAGAACAAGAATGGGCACAGACCCGGTTTTCTAGGTTGCCCTTTCCACTGAAAAAAATTGGACTGGCTCCTTTTAAAGATATCACACACCACATACACACACAAACACACAGCCCTTCCAAACCAAGAGGACCTCTGCCAAGCCCTGCTCCCCACCAAAATTTCACACTCAAAGGGAAGGTTTGGGTTTCCCAATTTCATGCTCAACTTACAAAAGCCCTCACCACGGTGTGAGAATCCACCTGTTCAGGCAGGGAATCCGCAAGGAAAGGAGACCATGGAGGATGGGATTTGGGTTTGCAGGTGAATTTAGCAGTGACTCAATCTTCTCAGAAGTTCTTGGGCGGAACAGCTGGGGAAGGAAAAGCCAAAATGGCCCATGTATTTAGGTCACAGTTCCCACCCACATTCTTTAAAAGTTGCCAAGAGAATCAATGCCAACTGCAACTTCTCTTACCAAAACAGAGACCTGTCGCAAATTAACAATACAGGTAGTCCTCGGCTTACGACTGAGCCCCAAAGTTTCATGTTTCTTGTAGCTGCGCAAGGACTCAAGGCTAGTTCCCTGCTTGACTCCTTCTGCCTGCCTGGCTGATGCACACAGATAAATTGACAAATGAATGGCTCATAATTCTGAAACTTCTTTTCGAAGGACGATCATGAAGGAGAAAGAAAAAGTCACGAAAGACACGGGAAAGCTTCAGGAATTTCTGATGTTTTCCTTTTAGCAAATGAAAATGCAACATGATGGTGAACGTTCACAGAGAAGCTGCTGAGCTAACCACAAGATGTAAGAGAACATCAGGAGGAATCTGGTTCCGTCCCTGGATAGGATTGCATTTTGATGGTGAAAACTTTGACTCAAAGAGCAGATTCGGCTTTTAATCAAACGATGCTGACTTGTTTGCCCGTGACAGTGACAAAGCTCAGAGACTATTATGTCTTGAGTGCTCCTAGCCTTTATGAATGATAAAAACCATGATTGATATTTATGGTATTAGATGAATGCAGCGAATTGCAAGTTACTCAATAAACTCTGGTTAAGGAAAAATAGTAACATGGTCATAAACAGACCGAGCCTAGACATGCTTACGGAACTGTATAAACTTTTTGGGAGGTTTACGGGCTATCAAAAAGTAAGTGATGGTGATGATTCCCCATGAAACAGAGATGTGTTTTGCATTAAGAATAATCACAGTATCGCTCTTAAGATGCAACGGGCAGTATGTTCTGAAGATACAATAAACCTGAGCTCCTGAGAGCATGGATGAGAACGGCATGTAATAAATAAATACCTTTTAAAAAGGAGACTAACAGCTCCATCTGAAAATGGTTTGCACATTGCTCCACACTGACAGCATCCCTAATCATCTGGAAATTAATAGCTTACAGAAATAAATTGGTGAAATCAGAGGCTTCCTCCGCGGACAAAGAGATCCTTTTGTTGTGCTTGATTACAGAATCCGATCTTAGCTCATTTTCACTCTTTGAAGAACATTTTCAGTCCTTTTGTGGATCGCAGAGTGGACCAAAGGACCCTTAACGTGGCTCTAGCAAGCAAGGGGAATGCCAAGAATTTTAGAGAGAAGGATAAAAGACTAAGAATGAAATTCACCGAACTTAGAGATGGAAGGGAAGAAACATGCCGAAGTCATAATATTCTGTTTGAGGTTGAGAATGAGACAATTTTGTTGACAAGGAAGGTGGAGGAGATGAAAGGACCCTTTCATGGAGCATCTACCTAGGCATTCGGAATGGGTCTAGGACACCTCGGTCTCGGCCGTCTTGCCCCAGCTGACTCGCCCCAGTTGTCTCACTCTGGCCAACTCGCCATAGGACAATTCAACATGGGATAACTCAAGAGAGGGCACAGCAGAGAAATTTGGGGATGCTTGGAATCAGAAGTCAAAAATATTGATGGTCTCCTGGAACAGGAGATTCCGTAGTTGTTGAGATGTGAATGACCACCTGGAGGAACAAGAGGTTACTGCAGTCCAAGAAGGAGTTTTAGAGCCCAAAGTAGAATTTAAATGTCTTGGGCAGGGGTCTTCAAACTTGGCCCTTTGATGACTTGTGGACTTCAACTCCCAGAATTCCTCAGCCAGGCATGCCTGGCTGAGGAATTCTGGGAGTTGAAGTCCACAAGTCATCAAAGGGCCAAGTTTGAAGGCCCCCAGTCTTGGGCATAAAAG
>NW_015389450.1:182356-198013 GCF_001527695.2 Protobothrops mucrosquamatus | reverse complement strand
TGGAGCACCCATAACTTTTGAAGGCAATTTGTTCCACGAGTTGATTGTTCACACTGTCAGGAAATTGTGTTTGTTTCTCTGTGTCATGTATGTGTGTGTAGGTGGGGATATGCATAATGGTGTTTTTTTGAGAGCTGAATGAAACGAAATTTCATTTTAATGTATGCTGATTAGTGTGCATTTCAAGTGACAATAAAGTTGTTGTTCTGTTCTGTTCTGTTCTGGGTGGCTTTCTTGCAAGACCTTTCATGACCAAACTAGGTAACATCATCAGTGCAATTGAGGAGTTTACGTAATTTGGTCGTGAAACCAAGCTCGGAGAGCACTCTTCTATCAGTTCAAGGACTTGTACCAAAACCCCAGAACAGGGGTGAATTCAGAGTCTAATTCTAAATCGGACTGGAGAAACACAGCCAGTGCTGAGGTCGCAGGAAAAAAAATATGGAATTGAGAATAAACACGGCTCAGTGAAACAGCAGTTAAACAAGATTTTCTGGGTAAAGCCTGCGTGGAATCCACTCAACGGATGAATCTGCAGAAGGCAGGCAGAGTCCCCGTCTCTCACTCTATCAGCTCTTTGTCTTGTGCATTTTCTCAAGGCTCTCTCACGGGTCCAAAAGACTGGGAAAAATTGCGGGATCTTTTTCAGGCAGGAGCTGTGAGAGCCCAAGGCTCCGTAAAATCGGAGTGGAGGCCAGCTAGGCGGGTTGCTACAAGCTGGAGAGAGAGGGGGGGTAGTAGCAGGCCCTTAGGGGAAGGAGAATCCATTCATCTCTTCCTTCCTTTCCCCCATCATGAGAAAGGTGATTTTCCTAGCCCGAATTCCTGGGGCATCTGGATAACATCTGTCAACAAGGGTGGAGAAGAGAGGCAGGGAAGCCAAGACCCCCTCCTCCTCCCACTGACTGGCAGACTTGCTGAGGTTGGCTTGAGGGCCAAGAGGCTGCAAGTTCAGGAGATTCTCTACCCTCCGGTGTCCCTTGATACTAAGGAGGACAGGAGTTGATGGGAAGGTGGAACTCTAGCTTCCCAAGGAGAAGCAAGCAGCATCAGTGAGGTTTTTTTAAAAAAACTGGAGTTGGGAAGGGAGGGAGGGAGGGAGGGAGAAGAGAGAGAGAGAAATAGAGAGAGAGAGAAGAGAGAGAAAAGAGAGAATAGAGAGAGACAGAGAGAGGAGAAAAGAGAGAGAGAAGAGAGAAAGAGAGAGAGAAATGAGAGAGAGGAGAGAGAGAAAAGAGAGAGAAAAGAGAGAAAAGAGACAGAGAGAGAGGAGAGAGGAGAGAGAGAAAAGAAAGAGAAAAGAGAGAGAGAGAGAGTCAGAGAGAGAGAAGAGAGAGAAAAGAGAGACAGAGAGAGAAGAGAGAGAGAAATGAGAGAGAGGAGAGAGAGAAAAGAGAGAAAAGAGACAGAGAGAGAAGAGAGAGAAAAGAGACAGAGAGAGAGAAGAGAGAGAGAAAAGAGAGAGAAGAGAGAGAGACGTGCATATCTGTTGGATCTCCTCCTGCCTGGAGGGTCTTTCCAGGTTAACCTGCTCCTTTCACCTAGACTGCTTGTCTCCACTGGTCATTTCTGGAGGCCCTAGAAGGGCTTTGGCAGTCTCACCTGGTAGGAACAGGTGAGACATTCCAGCCTCCAAACAAAAACTGCTCTCCTGCCCCCCCTCCCATCACCATCACCTCCATCCCTTTTAAGGAAAGCTTCCTGTGGATTATGGGGTTTCTACGAAAGTCCACTAGCTGTTAACACCCAATAAATGACTTTTTCCCTTAGGCTCCTTGTTCTGTTTTTTGTTTTAAATCCATTGCAGTAGGCTTGCTCTCACTCTCTTTCCTTCTTCCCTCTCTCCCTCCCCCTTTTTTTTCTTTTTCCACTGATTTTTGCCCCCAGATCTGGGATCCAGAACGACCACACCTCAATCCCCAATCTGAGAAAAGACAAGGACGTTCAAAGCGCTGTGGAAGGCGTTCTGCTAAAGTGGGAATAGATGTCTTCAGAGTCTTTTGGACTTCAGCTTCTCGTTTTATTTCCTTCTTTATCTTTTTGGTGGCCTCCCACCATTCTTCTCCATTGCAACACCCAAGGTGGCTTCCAGTTGGCCTGCCATTGGCCTGAGACAGCCTGGTCAACGGTGAGAGATGAGGGGAGTTTCAACCCAGCAGCTTGGAAGACCAAATATATCCATGTCTGGCATCTCCCTATCTTCTTATCCATCTATTTCCATAAGTTCTCAGTTAATTGAGAAGATCAAAAGGGAGGCTGGGGGATTTTATGGAAATCTTCTATCAGCACCCTGCTAAGGAGTCTTTTGTTCTGGAAATAAGCTTCTGCGATTGGGGGTGGCTGTCATCTCCAGAATTGGAGCATGCTAGCCAGTAGGCTGGTCCTTTACAGAGTCAATCCATTCGTTCCCTTTCACACAAACACCTCTTTCTTTTCACTTTGATCCAAATACCCCTTCCTTCCTTCCTTCCTTCCTCCCTCCCTTCCTTCCTTCTTTTTCTTTAATTCCCTTCCTTTATTTCCTTCCTTTTGGCTTACTCCATCCCTTCAGCCCTCTTGCTTCTTCTCCTTTCCCTCTTCAATTTCCTTCCCTCCCAGCCTCCCTCCCTCTTTGTCATTCCTCTCTTCTCCACCTTCCTTCCTTCCTTCTTTCATTCCTTCCTTCCTTTTCTTTAATTCCCTTCCTTTATTCCCTTCCTTTTGGCTTACTCCATCCCTTCAGCTCTCTTGCTTCTTCTCCTTTCTCTCTTCAATTTCCTTCCTTCCTTCCCTCCATCCATCCCTCTCTTTGTCATTCCTCCCTTTTCCACCTTTCTTCCTCTTCCTTCTCATTTTCCTCCTTCCTACTCCCTACCTCCATCAGTCTCTCCTTCCTTCCTTCCTTCCCTCCCTCCCTACTCCCTCTTTATCTGTCCTCCCTTATCCACCTTCCTTCCTCTTCCTTCTTTTTTTTCCTTTTGCCTCCTTCCTACCTCCATCGCTCCTTCCTTCCTTCCTCCCTTCCTGCCTGCCTTCCCACTAAATTCTCTCTTCCCCTGTCTGAGTGATTATTTTGCTGTCTACACAGAGAGAGAGAGAGAGAGAGACAGACAGAGACACATATTATTTTCAAGCCCAATATTTTTTTTTACAGTTCTCCTGGCCTTCCTGATCGGTCCTTCTCGAAGGCAAAACAAACAAAAACAAATTTAATAAAGGGAGGAGGGCAAGGCGTATCCTTCGGGGCGACTGGAGCTGCCAGGAGAAGCCCGGCCCAGTGAAAGACGGATGGAAAAGGGCTGGCAGAATCGACGCCTTCCCCACCTCGACACTTCCCAGGCCAAATTCGCTTTCCTGTTACCTGCTCTGCAGGTCGGTCGGCCTAACCCGAAGCCGCCCCCGGACAGCCCGGCCGCAGCGACCCCGTCGCCTCGCCTCCTTTCCCCCCAACCCCCCCCCCCCGCCAACGAAGGCGGGCGCGAGCGGAGCCTAATTAATTTCAATTTATCTCGTAACTTGTCAGCCTGAGATGTTGAATCCTGCTTGGGAACCATTTCTCCCCGGGGGAGGGCGGGGGGGGGAGAAGCGCTCGGAGTGGAGAGCTGGCTCTTCCTAGACCCCGATGATTTAATGGACGCATTAATGCCCAAGGAGAGAAGCAGCCGGCAGGTTAAGTGGCAGATCCGCGCGGGCTGCCGGCCAGAGAGCCTGGATTAAAATCCGAGGCTTCCTGGATCCCATTTCGCCCCCTCCCGTTTCTTTTCCCCCTCCTCTCTTTTCCTTCTTTCTTTCCTTCCTCCCTTCCCTTCTTGAATTGCTTTAATTACGCCCCTTCCGCCCATCTTTCCTTCCTCTCTTGAATTTCCTTCTTCTTCCTTCCTTTTCCTTCCTACTTTCTCCCACCCCACCCCCGCCAACCCTCTAGATTCTTTTCCTTTCCCTCTTTTCCTTCCTTCCTTCCTTCCTTCCTTCCTTCCTTCCTTCCTTCCTTCCTTCCTTCCTTCCTTCCTTCCTTCCTGCTTACTCCCTCCCTTCAGCCCTCTCGCTTCTTCTCCTTTCTCTCTTTTAACCTCCTTCCTTTCCTTCCTGTTTCCCAATTTCTCTCTTTAATTTCCTTCCTTCTCCCTTCCTTCCTTAATTTCCTCCCTACTTGCTCCCTCCAACTCTCTCTTCTTCTTCTTCTTCTTCTCCTTTCCCTCTTTAATTCCTTCCTTCCTTTCTTCCGTCCTTTTCCCTACCGACTTTCTATCTTTCATTCTCTTCCTTCCTTCCCTGTAATTGTCTCTGAATTGCATCCTTCCTTTAATTGTCCAGGTATCCCCCCCCCGAACAAAATTAAGGCCATGCAGCTAATCCGATTGGGTCTCCCCCCTTCTGTCCTTCCCATCCGCAGCTTCTTCAGGCCGACCTTGGCCACTTCGGGGGCAGCGAAGCGGGCGCTTTGCTCCCTCGCCGCTTTTATCCTTCCCCAGCTTCGCTCCCGAGGTTTCCCGGGGGGGGGAGGAGGCGTTCCGGCTCCCCTCTCCCCGTTCTCCCGCTTGCATCGCTCTTTCTTTCGGACCGTCCTTCCAGAAACTGTAACACCCCCCCCCCACCCAAGGGTATTCCCCCCCCCCCGCAAGGCTCTCTGGAGACCGATTGCTCTCTTCACCGTGCAGGGAAGGAAATAAAACTCAGAACAGGAAGAAAGTGGAAGTATCGCGCTTCCTCTCTCCAGCCTGTTATCCTCCGGATCTCCACTCCCATCATCCCCGGCCGAATAAATATTATCGATGAAGGGATCCCAAGCCCGGCTCATGATTAAGACAGGCGAAACTCAAGAGCCTAAGGAGAGGTTTTGGGGCTTGGAAGCTCTTTTCGTTATTTCTAAGCGAAAACCTGGAGAGAAAGCGGCCGAATCGGAAATATATTATTCCAACGGGAGCAGGAAGAATTTTGTTCTCCGGTTCAAATCAGATTTTTTTTTTCTCCTCCTCCCGGGAACCCCAATTTATCAAGGCCGCCGTCCCCTAAATGTGAAATGTTGTTTTAAAGCGAGCATTTGTCTTAGACCGCAGCCAGCCTCGCCTTTCCAATTTCCCAGGACAATCCTGAGAAAGGTGTGTGTGTGTGTGTGTGTGAGAGAGAGAGAGAGAGAGAGAGGGACAATCCTGAGAAAGGTGTGTGTGTGTGTGTGTGTGAGAGAGAGAGAGAGAGAGGGGGGGGGGAACGTTTCCCCCACTTCCCCTACTCTTCCAGACAATCTTGCAGGGAAGTGCAATCACAGAGCCAAATAAATAAATCTACCAGCATGCCTAAATCACAACCCTCACCGCTTAGCGCGTGTGAATGCAACCCTGGCTTTTAAAATTAAGTCATTCGATTTAATTCCGAATCAATTAATAAATGCCAATGGGAAAGCTTTTTTGGGGGGAAAGGGGTGCTTTTAAGACATTCCTAACTCTTGGGGATTGCCTAGTCAAGTCTCTTTAGTTTGGGGGAGGCAACAATTTGGGGGTGCAGCTTATTTGCTCTGACCTTCTTCTTGCTAGACTGAGAGAGGAAAAGTGGTCCCAAAGTCACCCCATTGACTCCTGTGTCCGAAGCAGAACTAGAACTCAAGTCTCTCTGCTCCAAGTCCAGCGTCCTAACCACTAGACTAAGCTGTCTGCCCATGCCCTTGTGCTCCCTTCCTTGTGTACGCGTTTGTTTTCTCTCCCAAGGGTTTTATAATTTGTGGATCTATCTCCATTGCAATTTTCAACTGCGGCTTCTCTTTTCATCATTTAGCTTCTTCATCCGTGATTTAATTTCTTAAAAAGCACTTCTCTTTTGTTTTCTTTCTTTCTTTCTTTCTTTCTTTCTTTCTTTCTTTCTTTCTCTCTCTCTCTCTCTCTCTCTCTCTCTCTTTCTTTCTTCTTTTTTCTTTCTTTCTTTCTTTCTTTTTCTTCTTTCTTTCTTTCTTTCTTTCTCCTTTTCCTGGAAGCTTAACGTGAAAATGGAGATAATGACATGGTCGTATTGAAGAAAGCTCAGATGAGAGTCAAAATCCCTGAAGCATTTTGCAAACCTTGAATTAGGGACCGGGTGATTATTTTTTAAGGGCTCCTGCAGTTTTTATATGAGTTTCATGGCGGATGTTTTGTGTGTGTGTGTGTGTGTGTGGTCGTTAAGAGTTGGCATTCGATGGCACGTAGTCCTTGAAATCAAGACTGCACGCCCCATGCTAGTCTAGGCAGAAAATTAGCCAGTTCTGTTACATTTAACTTTGGAATATGGGGCAGGAGAAAAAAAAAAACCATATTCCTTATTGGCCAAGTGATTGGACACACAAGAAATTTGCTGAAGCTCTCAGTGTACATGCAAAACAACAAAGTAATACAATCATGAGATATCAATAGGAGAAGATAATAGGAAAGATGAGAAGGATAATAGTAAAATAGGATAATAGTAGGATAATAGAATGGTAAAAAAAATAGCAAAGGGAAAATTAACCAACTTCTGAGATCTTGCTTACTGATCTAAAATTCTAATAAAGCAGTAAAATACAAACACGGTTAAAGGAGAAAAAAGCTGGGAAAATACTGATCAAGTTATGGAGAGCCACAACTACCGTACTTTGCAGTATAAAGAATTCAGGAATCCAGATTCAGCCCTATCCCTGTTTACTGAAATATAAATCTGTATTAGTCACAGGTTAACTCCTCTGAATTAAATGGAACCAGTTTGTAATATTTAAGCGATTAAAAAGTCTTGGAGAAAAAACAAAACCACAAAGGCACCTTGGGAACAATATGCTTTCCAGATTTGCTACGGGGTTACGGTTAACCAAACCATGTTCCCCAATCTTTGCAACTTCCAAATCTGTGGACTACCAGAAGTCTTAGGGATGACCAATCTGGCTGGAGAATTCTGGGTTTTCCCCCAATAATTTTTGTTCAAGACTGTATTACGTAAATAGAACTTAAGACAACTACAGAATAAAGAAATATGTAAAAAAAAAGAAGAAAATTAATTGCATTAAAAAAAAGGAAATAAATTCTGACTGGAGAATTCTGGGAGTTGGTGTCCAGGTTGTTAAATGTGCTAGTAACACAATCCAACACTCTGCTTTTCTCTCACTGGAGAGTTCTGGAAAGTGTGAATGAGTTTTCATCCAACGCTTAGGATGTGCTCCCGAAATACATTTTGCAAAAGATGCCAAACTTCAAGTTCTAATTCCATTGGCTGGCTGGTTTGTGGCTTAATTTAGCCTGTTGTGCAAACCTAGCCCAACTAGTTAACCTATGCTTTATTATTTTATTGCACAAACTGAGAAAATAAGTTAATGAAATAACAAGGTTAAGCTGTTACGGGTATGCTTCCAATATCTAATGGGTGTGCACTCAGGAGAAATAACTGCTAGTGGATTATTTTTGTATTAAATGGAAAGTGCGGGGGGGGGGGGGGGGTTTAAAGGAGAGAGGCACTTCCTCTCTCTTCGTCCTGCTCAGCTAATCTGGGAAGAAGAATTTATGAGCTTTCAGGCCCAACAGAGGAATAAACATTGATTTTATTGACCTAATCGTGGACCGAGTGACCTCTGCCATCGATCAAACAAAATGAACTTGGAGAAGAAAAGGGAGGTGTCACCCAGAGACTAGCTGGTCTGCAAAGGAACATAGCTAGCTGATTTTCCAAGGGCCTCAGACTACACAAAGACCTTCTGGAATAAGAACCCTGAAGATGGGAACTAGACTGTCCAGGTTGCGGTTGCGTCAGAAACACAACCCTGGCAAGGTTGATTACTTTCTTTCTTGATGGTTTTGCAGGGATGCATAACTTAGCACCAGGGGTCTTCAAACTTGGCCCTTTGATGACTTGTGGACTTCAACTCCCAGAATTCCTCAGCCAGCGTGAATTCTGGGAGTTGAAGTCCACAAGTCATCAAAGGGTCAAGTTTGAAGACCCCTGCTTTAGACCCAACTTCATCCTAGCAAATACACCTTGCATTGATTATACTAGGGCCAAGTTTGAAGACCCCTGACTTAGCACCTTGAGTGAGCCAACCGACTTGATCGTTGTGTGGTTTTCAGCTTTGTGGGTTCGACAACAAACTGGGTTAAGCCAAGGGTGGGAATGCATCTGTTATGACATCTCCACACTGTAGAGTGTGTCTGGCTAGGTGTGAAAGACAATCTCTTTCTGTTGTTTGGACCCATTATGTGAATTTTTCTGCTTTGGACTTGGTGGCACATCCTCCATCCATCCATCCATCCTTCCATCCATCCATCCATCCATCCATCCATCCATGCATCTCACTGAAGCTTGTGTGAAGGCGGAAAATTATGTTCCTTGTGTGAATGCAGTCTTCTGGCTATATTTGAGCCTCGGAGAGAGAAAGCCCCATTGATTTGGCTCTGAAAGAATGCTCAAAGAATTCTCAACGAAGCCTTGGCTTACAGATAGTCCTCAGCTTATGACCACAATTGAGCCCACTTAAGTGCTAAGTGAGACCTTTGCCAAGTGAATTTGCTGAGCTTTGGGGAGCCATGACAGAGAAGCAAGCTAAGGTTAGTCTAGGACACAAGAAGACCTTGAGAAGGAATGGAATATTACTAGGAGCGCATCTGGGATGGTGCTGGTGGACACCTGTGCCGAGGTAAGCTTGAGGTCTGTTTTGAAATACTGGGAGAGGACAGCTCCAGTTTATTTCGGCTTGCATTTTTTTTTGTGTTGTAGCTTTGCAACATCCCAGTGATCCCTACCTATTCATTCATTCATTCCTTCCTTCATTCATTCATTCAGGTCTTTCATTCAAACCTTCAAACCTGGAGGGGCTCACAGCAATCAGCATAACGCTAGGCTTTAAGAACCATCCAATCAGCATCAAAGCCCTAAAAAAATAATAACCCCAAAGTGCTTTTTTTTCCCCCCCAAAAGGCAACTGGATTTTCTTGGTGGCTTTTTTTTCCCTTTGAAAACGTTTCACTTCTCATCCAAGAAGCTTGTTTAGTTAGGTATGAACTGAAGAAGTGTGGAAAAAACGTCTCTGGGATAACCATGACCTGGATGGTTGAGAATCTCCATAGACCCTCAAAATAACCCTTGGCTAGACAAAAATCTTAAGCCATTCCTGGGCAGCCATATCTTGTCCAGCCCATAATCTCCAGATTTTATCCTTGCCCTTCTTCTATGAAGCGTTCTAGAATTAAAGAGAGTGGTGGATCTGCTATTCGACCTTGGCTTGGATTCACACAACTTTTGACCAACCTCCGACTCAAGGACAAGGTTTAGCACCTGTTAAACTTGTCAGCTTGGCTAGGGTCAACCCTTGGCTCTCCTCCTCCTCCTCTTCCTTCCTTCCTTCCTTCCTTCCTTCCTTCCTTCCTTCCTTCCTTCCTTCCTTCCTTCCTTCGGTGGCTTAACCTGTTTGAACTCAACCCAAGGGATCAATGTATGGTTTCGGACAAACGCAGAAGTGGAATTCAGGGTGTCGCAAAGTCAGGTCGGAGTTTCCCCACTTCGAAACCGAGATTCTAACCACGATTGGCGCTCAGCTGGCTTGGAGAAGGCAGCCGTGCCAAGAAAGCAGAGAGAAGAAGAAGCAGCGCTGCGAAAAAAGAAGGAAAGAAAGAGAAAAGAGGAAAGAAAGAGAAGAAGGTAAAGAAAGAGAAGAAGGAAGGAAAGAAAGAGAAATTGTCCACAAGGCAGAAAGCCTGGTCCGTAATGTTAAAACAGGAAGAAAAGAACAATGTATTAAAGCAGAGTTTTTGCCCGTTCCCGTTGATCAACGGCCTCGGTTTGAATTCGGATTGCGGGGGAATATAAGTTCTCCTGAATTGAAGACTTGACGCGTTCTGCAACACAGAGAGAGGGGGGGGGCCGTGGGGACCCCGTTTTGTTCAGCACTGAACTTAATCTGGAGGTAGGGAAGGCTGAAACGGTCTAAGTCTAGGAGAATCCCGAATCCGGAGTGAAACCCCTTTCATTTCCCCCTGCTCGCTTGCTTGCAAAACGGCGCGAAGGGAGCGAGTCCGTCCGCTTAAAATGTAAAAAAGAAAAAGAAAGGGGAAAAAGGGGGGGAAAAAGAAAGAACCACGGCCTTTATTATTCACGACCCTTGTAAATGGACCCTTGGAGAGGGAGGTGGGTTTTCTAGCTCTAAAAATCCGGTAGACGCCTTCAGCCCCCCCAAAAAAGGAACGTGAGAAAGGGGATCGGGATAGACCAAACCGGGTGTGTGTGTCTGGGGGGGGGTGTTCCCCGTTTTTATAGCTCCGCCCTCAGGGAGCCACGAAGCCCCCCCCCCCCGCTGTTTGGCCGGAATGAAGCTGGGGGGGGAGTGTCCTTCCTCCGTTTAGCGGCCCCTTCCCAAGGAAACGGAGTGAACGCGGCCTCTGACTTCCAAAGCCGCGTGAAAATCTTTGCGTGACGCGAGAAAATAAGGTCATTCGGAGTGTCCACTTTCTTCTCTCTCTCTCTCTCTCTCTCTCTCTCTCTCTCTCTCTCTCTCTCTCTCTCTCCTCTTTTTTCTTTCTCTTTCTTTCCCTCTCCTCCCTCCTTTCTTTCTCTTTCTTTCTTTCCTTCCTTTCTTTTTCTTTTTCTTTCTCTTTTCTTTCTCTTTCTCTTTCTTTCCTTCCTTCTCCCCTTTTCCTTTTTCTTTCTTTCCTTTCTTTTTCCCTTTCTCTTCCTTCTTCCCCCTTCTTTCCCCCTTTTCTTTCTTTTTCTCTTTCTTTCCTTCCTTCTCCCCTTCTTTCCCTTTTTCTCTTTCTTTCCTTTCTTTTTCCCTTTCTTCTTTCTCTTCCTTCTTCCCCCTTCTTCCCCCCTTTTCTTTCTTTTTCTCTTTCCTTCCTTCTCCCCTTCTTTCCATTTTTCTCTTTTTTTTCCTTTCTTTTCTCTCTTTCTTTACCCTCCCTCCCTCCTTCCCCTCTCCCTCTGCCTCTCCTTCTCCTTCCTTTATTTTCCTTCCTCCATCCTTCCTCTGCCTCTCCTTCCTTTATTCTCCATCAGCCTAATACACATACATCCCTCTGTAAAGTTTGGAAGCCAACACAGGCTCTGATCTAGGAATTTTCCTTAAATACTTTCTGAACAAAACAAGGACAAAGACAAGGATGATCCAATTTACTGCCGGGAATATTTCCCAGCAGAAGTTTGACTCAGAAGCTGGTATTTGAACTCCACTTAGCTCTTCTATTAGGCCAAAACCTTCTCTAGCTCAGGCACCATTGAACAGTTGTGTCCTATGCCAGTTTCAGCAAATTCCAAACCATTTCGGCCAAATGTTCAAGTGGAGGGGCAGTTTTTTCCCCCCAAAAGAAAACTAAGGGGAGACTTTCTTTTTCCTAGTGTGTGTGTGTGTGTGTGTGTGTTACAATTGTGATTAGCAAATGCTGACCAGGCTCCAAGAGACCGGATTTCCCTCTCCCTCCCCTTCAGCCAAATCTTAAGGTCCCTTGCCATCAACCAGGGGTAGTCAACCTTGGCTCTTTTATGACTCGTGGACTTCAACTCCCAGAATTCCTGAGCCAGCTAAGCTGGCTCAGGAATTCTGGGAGTTGAAGTCCACGAGTCATAAAAGAGCCAAGGTTGNGAGAAGAAAAGGGAGGTGTCACCCAGAGACTAGCTGGTCTGCAAAGGAACATAGCTAGCTGATTTTCCAAGGGCCTCAGACTACACAAAGACCTTCTGGAATAAGAACCCTGAAGATGGGAACTAGACTGTCCAGGTTGCGGTTGCGTCAGAAACACAACCCTGGCAAGGTTGATTACTTTCTTTCTTGATGGTTTTGCCGCCCTGAGTCCGCAAGGAGAAGGGCGGGATATAAATTCGAACAATAACAATAATAATAATAATAATAATAACTTAGCACCAGGGGTCTTCAAACTTGGCCCTTTGATGACTTGTGGACTTCAACTCCCAGAATTCCTCAGCCAGCGTGCACGCTGGCTGAGGAATTCTGGGAGTTGAAGTCCACAAGTCATCAAAGGGTCAAGTTTGAAGACCCCTGCTTTAGACCCAACTTCATCCTAGCAAATACACCTTGCATTGATTATACTAGGGCCAAGTTTGAAGACCCCTGACTTAGCACCTTGAGTGAGCCAACCGACTTGATCGTTGTGTGGTTTTCAGCTTTGTGGGTTCGACAACAAACTGGGTTAAGCCAAGGGTGGGAATGCATCTGTTATGACATCTCCACACTGTAGAGTGTGTCTGGCTAGGTGTGAAAGACAATCTCTTTCTGTTGTTTGGACCCATTATGTGAATTTTTCTGCTTTGGACTTGGTGGCACATCCTCCATCCATCCATCCATCCATCCATCCATCCATCCATCCATCCATCCATGCATCTCACTGAAGCTTGTGTGAAGGTGGAAAATTATGTTCCTTGTGTGAATGCAGTCTTCTGGCTATATTTGAGCCTCGGAGAGAGAAAGCCCCATTGATTTGGCTCTGAAAGAATGCTCAAAGAATTCTCAACGAAGCCTTGGCTTACAGATAGTCCTCAGCTTATGACCACAATTGAGCCCACTTAAGTGCTAAGTGAGACTTTTGCCAAGTGAATTTGCTGAGCTTTGGGGAGCCATGACAGAGAAGCAAGCTAAGGTTAGTCTAGGACACAAGAAGACCTTGAGAAGGAATGGAATATTACTAGGAGCGCATCTGGGATGGTGCTGGTGGACACCTGTGCCGAGGTAAGCTTGAGGTCTGTTTTGAAATACTGGGAGAGGACAGCTCCAGTTTATTTCAGCTTGCTTTTTTTTTGTGTGTAGCTTTGCAATATCCCAGCGATCCCTACCTATTCATTCCTTCCTTCATTCCTTCCTTCATTCCTTCATTCCTTCCTTCATTCCTTCATTCATGTCTTTCATTCAAACCTTCAAACCTGGAGGGGCTCACAGCAATCAGCATAACGCTAGGCTTTAAGAACCATCCAATCAGCATCAAAGCCCTAAAAAAATAATAACCCCAAAGTGCTTTTTTTTCCCCCAAAAGACAACTGGATTTTCTTGGTGGCTTTTTTTTCCCTTTGAAAACGTTTCACTTCTCATCCAAGAAGCTTGTTTAGTTAGGTATGAACTGAACAAGTATGGAAAAAACGTCTCTGGGATAACCATGACCTGGATGGTTGAGAATCTCCATAGACCCTCAAAATAACCCTTGGCTAGACAAAAATCCTAAGCCATTCCTGGGCAGCCATATCTTGTCCAGCCCATAATCTCCAGATTTTATCCTTGCCCTTCTTCTATGAAGCGTTCTAGAATTAAAGAGTGGTGGATCTGCTATTCGACCTTGGCTTGGATTCACACAACTTTTGACCAACCTCCGACTCAAGGACAAGGTTTAGCACCTGTTAAACTTGTCAGCTTGGCTAGGGTCAACCCTTGGCTCTCCTCCTCCTCCTCCTCCTCCTTCCTTCCTTCCTTCCTTCCTTCCTTCCTTCCTTCCTTCCTTCCTTCCTTCCTTCCTTCCTTCCTTCCTTCCTTCCTTTCCTTCGGTGGCTTAACCTGTTTGAACTCAACCCAAGGGATCAATGTATGGTTTCGGACAAACGCAGAAGTGGAATTCAGGGTGTCACAAAGTCAGGTCGGAGTTTCCCCACTTCGAAACCGAGATTCTAACCACGATTGGCGCTCAGCTGGCTTGGAGAAGGCAGCCGTGCCAAGAAAGCAGAGAGAAGAAGAAGCAGCGCTGCGAAAAAAGAAAGAAAGAGAAAAGAGATAGGAAAGAAAGAGAAGAAGGTAAAGAAAGAGAAGAAGGAAGGAAAGAAAGAGAAATTGTGCACAAGGCAGAAAGCCTGGTCCGTAATGTTAAAACAGGAAGAAAAGAACAATGTATTAAAGCAGAGTTTTTGCCCGTTCCCGTTGATCAACGGCCTCGGTTTGAATTCGGATTGCGGGGGAATATAAGTTCTCCTGAATTGAAGAGTTGACGCGTTCTGCAACACAGAGAGGGGGGGGGCCGTGGGGACCCCGTTTTGTTCAGCACTGAACTTAATCTGGAGGTAGGGAAGGCTGAAACGGTCTAAGTCTAGGAGAATCCCGAATCCGGAGTGAAACCCCTTCCATTTCCCCCGGCTCGCTTGCTTGCAAAACGGCGCGAACTGGAGCGAGTCCGTCCGCTTAAAATGTAAAAAAGAAAAAGAAAGGGGAAAAAGGGAAAAGAAAGAAAGAACCACGGCCTTTATTATTCGCGACCCTTGTAAATGGACCCTTGGAGAGGGAGGTGGGTTTTCTAGCTCTAAAAATCCGGTAGACGCCTTCAGCCCCCCCAAAAAAGGAACGTGAGAAAGGGGATCGGGATAGACCAAACCGGGTGTGTGTGTCTGGGGGGGGGTGTTCCCCGTTTTTATAGCTCCGCCCTCAGGGAGCCACGAAGCCCCCCCTCCCGCTGTTTGGCCGGAATGAAGCTGGGGGGGGGAGTGTCCTTCCTCCGTTTAGCGGCCCCTTCCCAAGGAAACGGAGTGAACGCGGCCTCTGACTTCCAAAGGCGCGTGAAAATCTTTGCGTGACGCGAGAAAATAAGGTCATTCGGAGTGTCCACTTTCTTCTCTCTCTCTCTCTCTCTCTCTCTCTCTCTCTCTCTCTCTCTCTCTCTCTCTCTCTCTCTCTCTCTCTCCTCTTTTTTCTTTCTCTTTCTTTCCCTCTCCTCCCTCCTTTCTTTCTCTTTCTTTCCTTCCTTTCTTTTTCTTTTTCTTTCTCTTTTCTTTCTCTTTCTCTTTCTCTTTCTTTCCTTCCTTCTCCCCTTTTCCTTTTTCTCTTTCTTTCCTTTCTTTTTCCCTTTCTTCTTTCTCTTCCTTCTTCCCCCTTCTTCCCCCCTTTTCTTTCTTTTTCTCTTTCTTTCCTTCCTTCTCCCCTTCTTTCCCTTTTTCTCTTTCTTTCCTTTCTTTTTCCCTTTCTTCTTTCTCTTCCTTCTTCCCCCTTCTTTCCCCCTTTTCTTTCTTTTTCTCTTTCTTTCCTTCCTTCTCCCCTTCTTTCCCTTTTTCTCTTTTTTCCCTTTCTTTTCTCTCTTTCTTTACCCTCCCTCCCTCCTTCCCCTCTCCCTCTGCCTCTCCTTCTCCTTCCTTTATTTTCCTTCCTTCACCCTTCCTCTGCCTCCCCTTCCTTTATTCTCCATCAGCCTAATACACATACATCCCTCTGTAAAGTTTGGAAGCCAACACAGGCTCTGATCTAGGAATTTTCCTTAAATACTTTCTGAACAAAACAAGGACAAAGACAAGGATGATCCAATTTACTGCCGGGAATATTTCCCAGCAGAAGTTTGACTCAGAAGCTGGTATTTGAACTCCACTTAGCTCTTCTATTAGGCCAAAACCTTCTGTAGCTCAGGCACCATTGAACAGTTGTGTCCTATGCCAGTTTCAGCAAATTCCAAACCATTTCGGCCAAATGTTCAAGTGGAGGGGCAGTTTTTTCCCCCCAAAAGAAAACTAAGGGGAGACTTTCTTTTTCCTAGTGTGTGTGTGTGTGTGTGTGTGTGTGTTACAATTGTGATTAGCAAATGCTGACCAGGCTCCAAGAGACCGGATTTCCCTCTCCCTCCCCTTCAGCCAAATCTTAAGGTCCCTTGCCATAAACCAGGGGTAGTCAACCTTGGCTCTTTTATGACTCGTGGACTTCAACTCCCAGAATTCCTGAGCCAGCTAAGCTGGCTCAGGAATTCTGGGAGTTGAAGTCCACGAGTCATAAAAGAGCCAAGGTTGACTACCCCTTGC
>NW_015389450.1:178564-180086 GCF_001527695.2 Protobothrops mucrosquamatus | reverse complement strand
TGCCGCCATTGTTTGAAGAGATTGCGAAGAAGAGAGAGGGGAAAAAGAGATTGCAAAGGAGAGAACACTCAAGTTCAATTTCATCCTTCCTTCCTTCCTTCCTTCCTTCCTTCCTTCCTTTTTCCATTCCTTTCTTCTATACTCAGAAAAAAAAGGAAGGGAAAGAGAGGAAAGGAAACCCAGAAACAAATCCAGTCTATTTTACTCCTGAAATGCTGGGATATAATTACAATAAAATTCTAAAAAAGATTCGCACAGGTTTTTCGCCCCAAGAGATTTGAAACCGATGAGTGATTTTATACGCAGAACGTTGAAAGTCAGACACATTAATAAAGTGTACAGATAAAACAAGTTCCTATTTACACATAGGTAGAGACAGCTGCGCCCAGCTGGAAAAATATCTTCATCTATGGCCCTAGATGTACACAGCGGATGTTTCTATGAAGATGTATGGATATGGTATGTATGTCCCGGACACTGAATGTGAAAAGAAGGATGGAGGAAAGGAAAGGAAAGGAAATAGAGAAAGGAAAGGAAATAGGGAAAGGAAAGGAAAGGAAATGGAGAAAGCAAATAGAGAAAGGAAAGCAAATAGAGAAAGGAAAGGAAAGCAAATAGAGAAAGGAAAGGAAAGCAAATAGAGAAAGGAAAGGAAAGGAAATAGAGAAAGGAAAGCAAATAGAGAAAGGAAAGGAAATAGAGAAAGGAAAGGAAAGGAAATAGAGAAAGGAAAGGAAAGAAAATAGAGAAAGGAAAGGAAAGGAAATAGAGAAGGAAAGGAAAGGAAATAGAAAAAGGAAAGGAAAGGAAATGGAGAAAGGAAATAGAGAAAGGAAAGGAAATAGGGAAAGGAAAGGAAAGAAAATAGAGAAAGGAAAGGAAAGGAAATAGAGAAGGAAAGGAAAGGAAATAGAAAAAGGAAAGGAAAGGAAATGGAGAAAGGAAATAGAAAAAGGAAAGGAAAGGAAATGGAGAAAGGAAATAGAGAAAGGAAAGGAAATAGGGAAAGGAAAGGAAATAGAGAAAGGAAAGGAAATGGAGAAAGGAAATAGAGAAAGGAAAGGAAAGGAAATAGAGAAAGGAAAGGAAATAGAGAAAGGAAAGAAAATAGAGAAAAGAAAGGAAAGAAAATAGAGAAAAGAAAGGAAAGGAAATAGAGAAGGAAAGGAAATAGAAAAAGGAAAAGAAATAGAGAAGGAAAGGAAAGGAAATAGAGGGAAAAGAATAAGGAAGAAAAATACATCTGTTTATTCATAGATCCACTCCAATATATCAAAGAAACAACCAGATTCGAAGACTTTTCAGAAGAACGCAGCAGGAGTTTTGTAAAGCCACAAGCGAACCTTAGCACCAAATCGAAACCGAGAGAATCAGCCCCCTTGACTTGGGCGCCTCTTCCACCGCCGAAAAAGCGGGCCAAGAGGCTTCGGGATCAGCCCCAACCCCGGTAGTCCACGCCGGCCGGCGCTTTTCTCTCCCACCCCCCATCCTCCCACCCCGGTTCCCCAAAGGGCTTTTTGCC
>NW_015389450.1:143582-175974 GCF_001527695.2 Protobothrops mucrosquamatus | reverse complement strand
AGGAAAGGAAAGGAAAGGAAAGGAAAGGAAAGGAAAGGAAAGGAAAGGAAAGGAAAAAAGGGAAGGGAAGGAAAGGAAAGGAAATAGAGAAAGGAAAGGAAAGGAAATAGAGAAAGGAAAGGAAAGGAAAGGAAAGGAAAGGAAAGGAAAGGAAAGGAAAGGAAAGGAAAGGAAAGGAAAGGAAATAAGGAAATGAAAGGAATTAGAGAAGGAAAGGAAATAGAGAAGGAAAGGAAAGAAAATAGAGGAAAAAGGAAGTAGGAAGGTAGAAAGAAAGAAAGAAAGAAAGAAAGAAAGAAAGAAAGAAAGAAAGAAAGAAAGAAAGAAAGAAAGAAAGAAAGAAAATAGGGAGGGAGAAGGAAGGAAGGAAGGAAGGAAGGAAGGAAGGAAAAAGATTCAAAATGGAGACTATCAGAATGCTGTAGTATATACAATCCACCTCTTCTTACAGAGATGTTACAGGTTGTCATGCCAAAATTTTCCTTTTTTTTTTTTTTTAAGAAGCTGATCCAAGCGCCAAGAAAAGAGACCGGAGGAGGGGAGAAGTAGGAAAGAAAATGGGAAAGAGAGCAAGAGGCGAGGAGAAACCCAGCGATGGGTAGCAGTGGGGCAGAATGGCAAGAAGCCTCCCTTGGACCTGGATGAAGAGACACCAGTGCCTGGAACAGTAACTGACAAGGTCTGAGTGCAACTGCTCCAAGAAACTGTGATTGACTCACCTCCCGCCTGGGTTGTAAACAACAAGCAGTTGTAAATATCAGACTCCATCCCAAGCCAGGTCACCCAAAATCTGAATGGCTACTTGAGTTCTGGAGAGTCTCCGGTCTCTCTTCCCCCTTTAACCACCCTGCTCCTTTTTCATTCAAAGCAATGTTTTTCCATCTAGGAAAGACTCCCTCCAAAATGGATAGGGAAAAAAATATATATGAAAAAAAAACCCCACAAGTTTAGGAAGACTGTCTTAAAGGAGATTTGGGCCTCAGAGAGAAAGGAAGTCTGACTGCCTTTCTATAAAAAACTTCTTTGGACAAGGAATAGAATAGAATAGAATAGAATAGAATAGAATAGAATAGAATAGAATAGAATAGAATAGAATAGTTGTAGAACAGAATAGAATAGAATAGAATAGAATATGGAATGGAAATAGAATAGAATATGGAATGGAAATAGAATAGAATAGAATAGAATAGAATAGAATAGAATAGAATAGAATAGAATAGAATAGAATAGAATGGAGTGGAGTGGAGTGGAGTGGAGTGGAGTGGAATGGAATAGAATAGAATAGAATAGAATGGAAATAGGGATAGAGTAGAGTAGAGTAGAGTAGAGTAGAGTAGAGTAGAGTAGAGTAGAATAACAGAGTTGGAAGGGACCTTGGAGGTCTTCTAGTCCAACTCCCTGCTCAGGCAGGAAACCCTGTACCATTTCAGACAAATGGTTGTCCAATCTCTTCTTAAAAACTTCCAGTGATGGAGCACTCACAACTTCTGGAGGCAAGAAGGCCTTGAGGAGAACTCAAGGCCTTCTCATTACTCACATTCATGGACAGGGAGTCTCTTCTGGTCTCCAAGGATCTCACATAACATTTCAAGGATGCTGAAGGCCACAGATGGGCTGATGGACCTGGGTAAACCTATTTGCTGTGAAGGAAGATTGGAAGTTTTCTGATAGACTCCCTCTTGGATCGCTGCCTGTCTTAATATCTTCCCCAGTCATCTGTCTTCGGCAGTCAGAGTCAGAAAGGGCTTTGAAGATGAAAGAGAGAGATCCAGGGGTCACATGTGAGGCTGCAGGTTGGGAACCTGTGAAGAACAGCTTATGCTTTCTAGATGATTGAATCCCTGATTTTCTTCAAAGGAAGCTGGCTGTTCTGGTGAAACTCTTAGCTGATGGAGACAGCAGGGGCAACCTCATCAGGAGAGATGGCAAATACCAAGCAAATATGGGTCAATTAAAAAAAGAAAAAGAGCTATGAACCGATCAAAGAGAATATTTGTAGCTGGGGATTGAACTGTGGGATCCTTGGTGCTTTCTGAGCTTGGTGGTTTTCTTGCAGATGTTTCATTACCCAATTATGTAACACTGATGATGTTACCTGGTTTGGTAATGAAACGTCTGCCAGAGAACCGTCCAGTTCAGAGAGCACCAAAGAGCCCATCAAAGATTCAGACCTGTTTAAGACCCCAGGAAGAAGATTTAGACCTGTCTAAGCTTGGAGAAGAGACCAAATGGGTGATAGGTTGGGCTGGCAACTTGGGTTTGTGTAGGCATCAGGAGTTGAATCAACTGTCTTAAAGAAACTTCACAGAAGTCCGACAGACTTATAAGATCCCACACGGCAGCACTCATCACGTCTTCCCAAATTTATTCCATCTGTTTACATCTTTTATCTAATATCTCAAATTTGTGTGCAGCTCTTCTCACTCATTCTAGGAACTTAGTGAAGAAAGGACTAACCATTATTGGACAATTAGCATTTCTTTTATCTTCAAGACTGAACTCTTGGAAAAATGGGAGGATGGGAATCAGCCCAATCTCAACGTTCTTTTGCTGATTTAATTGGTAGAATTCTAAAAAACAATTATTTCCCCAATATGCCTTAGAGTTAGATCATTTACATTCCACTTCCAAGGGCTGAAAAAAGTGAATTATGACCCACAAAGATTATGAAACAGTAAACCCATAGACTGTAGAGCAGTCTAATATTTTCTAGCTTTTTCTATTGTAGAATAACATGGTTACATTAGGAAAATTCATTAACTACAATGGCTGCTTGAATATACAGCACTAAGCTATGTTTTACTTTAATGATAGCTAAGTTCTTATTGCCACTGGAGCCAAAACTTTACAAAACCAATTATGGCTTCCAGTTTGAGCCTCCAAGAAATTTACCGGGAGTTCTGTTCCAAATATGTAACCAGGCCCGGGATAAAGAATTTAAAGCTAAGCTTGCATTAAATTCTATTGAATTGATTAAATACAGCTGATCATTTTCCGAGACTTTAAGAGTTTCCTTTTAGTGTCAGCATTTGATCCAAACCCCAAGTATTTGTAGGCCTCATGAATCTTAAAAATGCTATATGGGGCTCAAATATGTGCCTTTAAGAAATCTAATCCATTTTTTTTTGTGCTAAGAAAGTGATTCAGTTAATGTTAAGGAACAGCCAGCTAAGAAGCAAATAAATTAGTGTGTCACATATGAGTTGGAGAGTTGGTGAGACATTTTGACTCCTAATTTGGAAATGGATTTATCTCGGCACACTTCGGGAGAATCGGTGGCCATCCTTGCAACCTTCACCTCTAGGAGAAAGGATCAAGCCTTCAAAGTTTTACTTCCTAGTATAATTAATGCAAGGTGTACTTGCTAGGATGAAGTTGAGTCTAAAGCAGGGGTCTTCAAACTTGGCTCTTTTATGACTTGTGGACTTCAGCTCCCAGAATTCCTCAGCCAGCGTGCCTGGCTGAGGAATTCTGGGAGTTGAAGTCCACAAGTCATCAAAGGGCCAAGTTTGAAGACCCCTGGTCTAAAAAGAGTCACCCTAAATCTGCACTACTCTTTGTCAGTCTGCAGAGATTCACATTCCCCAGGAAATGAGGCCAAAGGGGAATTGTGGGAGTTGAAGTCCAACACATTTGGTGGACCCAATATCAGAGAAGGCTGCCCTACAATTGAAATAGTTGACTGAGTAACAGCAAGTATAGGTCTCTTCTCAAGAGTTATCTCAATGGGGCTGAGGGCCATCCATTTCTCTGAGGCCAATAGGACATGTTCAGGGGAGATTCTACGTCCTGATGGAGGTGGGCAAACTGCAGTTCTCCAGATGTTAGTGAACAGCAATTCCAAATTCCTTTGGCCATCATAATGGCTGAGCCAGCTGGTAATGGTAATTCAACAAGAACTAGAAAGCCATTATGTTCCCCACCTCCACCCTCAGGCTATTTTGAAACTGTGAGAACATCCTCAACGTTCTTTTACTCCTTCTGAAAGACATAAACTGCACCTCCTCTAGTTCGGATCAACTGCTTCATCTTCTTCCTTTGAAGTGGCTTGACCGATTTCCACCATGAGAAGAATGTCCTTCAGAAGAAAGTAGCATTCATGGGTAATGTTGGGATGGACCATGTTTGTAGACCATTTCAAGGGACTTGACGGATTTCCACGATGAGCAGAATGTCCTTCAGAAGAAAGCAGCATTCAAGGATCATGTTGAGATAGACCAAGTTTGTAGGCCTGTGTCAACTGCTGGCTTTGGCTTTAAGCCTTGCTCCTGCTGACTATCCACATTTAGATTGCAAAATTACTGTAAGGTCCTGATCTGTGTAAATAACTCAAGAGCCAGTTTCAAGAACAAAGAAGAGCTGGGTAGAGAGAGATAGGATAAGACAGCACATTCTGGTTTCAGTTTCATATTCCTTCCCTTGGGTCTTCATGTAGAGTAGACCAAGCCAGGAAATTATTTCAGCAGCCCAACTGCAAATCCTCACTCAACTAAAAGCTGAGTCTCCTTCTCTTTGTCATTCTTTCCTTTAGCCTTTCCTGCTGGTCTAATTTAAGAAGTGATGTTTGAGTAAAAAGTCTGTAGCCTTGAAATCCTTAGAAGATAAGGTGGAATGAAAAGCAAGACATTGTCACTTTTGGGTATCTGTTGGACACTAGGCTTCATGTCCAAGTCCAAAGCTTGCCCAGATCAGTTCAGCTGGTCAAGTTTTAACCATAATATATTTATGGCAGTTTTGCTTCTTGTATGAACCCAGCTTGGTGGGTTGACTTATAATTCAATATGTTGGGGGAATCCAGAAAGTGACGAGTTCCAGCATGTTGTGTGGTCAGTGTGTTTTTTGCAAACCTTGGAAGGGGCCTTGGAGGTCTTCCAGTTCAAACTTCTACTCAAGCAGGAGACCCCATACCATTCCGGATTCACTGCCGTCCAGTCTCTTCTTGAAAACCTCCAGCGATGGAGCATCCACAACTTTTGAGACCTGACAAGCCAAGTCGATGGGGAAGCCAACTGACCGTGTTACTACTTCAACAACTGCGGTCATTCAATGAACAACGGTGGCAAGAAAAGTCATAAAGTGGTGCAAAATTCACTCAACTCTCTTGCTCAGCAACAGAAATGTTGGCTCAATTATGTTCTATAGTCCGCCCGAGTTCTTGGCCTGAGAGGGAGGGATGGGCCCAGTCATCTAAAGACTTGGTGGGTGATCCACCTCCTTGTCCAACATCTTCACCACTACACCACATGGAAGGCCAGCAGGGATCTAGGACAGCTACACCTCATTAGAATGGAGATAAGATGATGCTTGATTAGGAAATCAATGGCTTTGTCAAGTTGACCCAGTTAAAGACCTATTGCCTATCTTCACAGGTGGATTAAGGTTAGTTGTTATTGTTCGGTTGAGTAGCTTGTGGAAAGCTCCATGGCCAGAATAGCAGCTAGTTCACCAACTAAATACTGCAGAAGCTATGAAAGACAGCATTCTCTGAAGCGTTTAGTAGAAGGGGATCACCTGACCTTGGGACCCAGCAATAGTCATAAGTAAGAACCAGCTGTTAAACATCTGGATTTTGATCACATGATCACAGGGACGCTGCAAAGGGGGTAAGTACAAAAACCCGGTCATAGGTCATTTCTTTTCAGTGCCGTTGCAACTTTGAACGGTCACTAAATGGACTGTTGTAAGACGTGGACTACCTATACTCGTTTGAACGTCTCCTGATTTCACGGGGCTTGACCTTCTGGTCCCGATGGTCCGGTCGTAAGTCAAGGACTACCAGCGTGCCGGTAGGTCCTATCAGACCTCATCAGCCCAGTTAAAAGCTGGCGTTGACAAGGCAAAGAAGCTGGAAGGCTTCAAAATAAGGCCGAGCAGAAGTGCAGTCAAACAAAAACACATCGCTTGAGTCATCTCTTTTAACAGCTGCAAACAGGGCATTCAGTCTCGTGAACCAACATAAATAGGGTAAGTGGCAATGCAATAGTAATAACAGTGGTAATAAGCCCTATTATTACTATTATTACTACACTGAACAGGCGGCAGATAAAGGTTTTTACATGGGAGAAGAATGACAGGAGGAGTCGTGTGGTTTAATGAGCTTTCTCCAGAGGTGAGGGAGCAGAGGTGTTTACACCTGGGCAGGAAAAACCAAAGGTGCAAGTACAGATCAGGTGAAACTTGGCTCAAAAACAGTAACTGTGAGAGGGACCTTGGAGTCCTAGTGGACGATCCCTTAAACATGAGCCAGCTCTGTGCGCCTGCAGCCAAAAAACCCTAATACAATCCTGGGTTCTTTAAACAGAGGCATAGAATCAAAATCAGCATGAAGTATTAGTACCGCTTTATAAAGCCTTAGTAAGGCCACACCTGGAGTACTGCATCCAGTTTTGCTCACCACATTAAAAAAAAAAAAAGATGTTGAGACTTTGGGAAAAGTGCAAAGAAGAGCAACTGAGATGATTAAAGGTCTGGAGACTAAAACATATGAAGATTGCAGAATTGGGTATGTCTAGTCTAGTGAAAAGGAGGACCAGGGGGGACATGATAGCAATGTTGCAATATTTGAGGGGCTGCCCCAAAGAAGAGGAGGTCTATTTGTTTTCCAAAGTGTAGAGAAAGCAAGACAAGAAACAATGGGTGGACACTAATCAAGGCGAGAAGCAACCTGGAATTAAGGAGAAACTTCCTAACAGTGAGGACAATTAACCAGTGGAACAGCTTGCCTCCAGACATTGTGGGTGCTTCATCACTGGAGGTTTTTAAGAAGAGACTAGACATTCACTTGTCTGGAATGGTAGAGGATCTCCTGCTTGAGCAGGGGGTTGGACTAGAAGACCTCCAAGGCCCCTTCCAACTCTTATTCTTTCTTGAATAATAATAATAAAAAAAGATGGCAGGTCAAATGCCAGGACCGAAGCAAGCCTCACCCCTTTGGGTGACACTGTGTGTGAGATGCAAATGTAGGAAGAGCTGAGTCAGAACCACCACATTCCATCTGCTCTCTAGCCAATTTGGACGCATGCCCACACCCCGTGGATCCTGCTGGCTCTCTCATAATGGTGGCACCCAAGCCTGCTTTTTGATTATATTTAACGTAATGATGAAAACTGTATGCATGTTTGTGTGCAGCTGAGGAGGGCCATAAATCCCCTCGGGTGAAACCTAGAACCAAGGATAAACAGTGAGAACAACTAACCAGTGGAACAGCTTGCCTCCAGAAGTTGTGGGTGCTCCATCACTGGAGGGTTTTAAGAAGAGACTAGACACTTGTCCACTTGTCTGGAATGGTCTAGGGCAGGGGTAGGCAACCTTGGCTCTTTTATGACTCGTGGACTTCAACTCCCAGAATTCCTGAGCCAGCATGCTGGCTCAGGAATCCTGGGAGGTGAAGTCCACGAGTCATAAAAGAGCCAAGGTTGCCTACCACTGGTCTAGGGTCTCCTGCTTGAGCAGGGGGTTGGACTAGAAGACCCCTGCGGTCTCTTCCAACCCTGTTATTGTGTCATTATTAAATAACAGATAAGGCTTATCAAAGAGAGATTCAACCTACAATTAAGGAGAAATCTCCAGACAGTGAGAACAATTAGTCAGTGGAATGGCTTGCCTCCAGAAGTTGTGGGTGCTCCATCACTGGAGGCTTTTAAGGAGAGACTGGACAGCCACTTGTCTGAGATGGTATAGGGTCTCCTGTCTGAGCAGAGGGTTGGACTAGAAGACCTCCAAGGTCCCTTTCAACTGTGTTATTCTGTTATGATTTTATGGGCATCAAACCAACACACAAGATTGTTGTATGGGGGGGAAAAGGGGGGGGGATAAACGTTCCCAGGTTGGGTTACACTTGTCAGAGGAAAGCTGAGATGCAAGTTAAGTAGCACCCTACCGCCATATTTTTCCCAGCTGAAATTCATCCTTGTCATTCCATGTATGCCTTAAGGGTGAGTCTGCACGAGCATTGAACTGGTAAACAAGCAGATGGATTCATACTTTATCATTCTAGCAATAGATCTTGAGCAGTCCTGCTTTGTTGTTTTAAAATAGTCTTTTCATTCATCCTCTCTTACTCTCCTTTTTTTAATCTCAAGTTGTCATGAAGAAGAGGGAGACAGATAGACAGATAAATAGATAGATAGACAGACAGACAGACAGAGGAGAGGGAAGAGAGAAGGAGAGAGAAAATACTTTGTCTATCTTCTATTTACTTTCCCTCTCTATCTCCTGCATTCTATTCTATTCTATTCTATTCTATTCTATTCTATTCCATTCCATTCCATTCCATTCCATTCCATATTCTATTCTATTCTATTCTATTCTATTCTATTCTATTCTATTCTATTCTATTCTATTCCATTCCATATTCTATTCTATTCTATTCTATTCTATTCTATTCCATTCCATTCTACTCTACTCTACACTGGACAAACAGCATAAGGCTGGATGGAATTGGGAATTCCACTTGTTTTAGGCCAGGAATTTATAAACTTCTGGTGGCAAGCCCTTCCACTGGTTAATTGTGCTGACTGTTAGGAAGTTTCTCCTTAGTTCCAGGTTGTTTCTCTCCTGGATTTCCATCCATTGTTGCTTGTCTTGCCTTCTGGTGCTTTGGAAAAACAAGTTGGCCTCCCCCTTTCTTTGTGGCAGCCCCTCAAATACTGGAATAGTGCTGTCATGTTCCCTCCCCAGTCCTTTTCTCTTCCCCAATCCTGCGACAGCTCTTCATATGTTTTTCTACCTTAATTGTCTTCTCTCCACTTCTCTGTTCCCTCCTTCTTCTTTTCATGCTTCAACACACCCCCCCACCCCGTCCCGCCAGCTCCTTACCCTTCTTTAAATATGCAGACCAGGCTCCTCCGTTAAGTCTCACAAACACACACACACCGGCCGGGCTAAGGCCAGCTAGCGAGGAGTTGTAAGCGCTGGCCAATATTTAACTTATATGGCTGAGCCGGCGGCTTTCTCTCGCCCCCCCCCCCCCCCCCCCCGCGCCCTCTCTTCCTTCGCGCTCGCTTGTTTGCTCGCGAATTAATCATCCAGCGCGCAGTTGGCGCCAGGGCAGATTTATCCTAAGCAGGAGAGGGGGGACGGGGACGTGAAAAGGACCTGGGGAGGGAGGAGGGGGCGCCAAGGCGCTTTCGCACCTTCCCGCTTTTGATCCGAGATTAGCGCAGCGTCCCTTCAGAAGGCCGGTCTCCAGGGGGCTTAGCTGGCGGAGCCATTCCGCCAGGCGGAAGTTTGCGCGCCGCAAACCCAAGCTAGCTGCTCCGAGGCCTAATCCGGGAACCAAACCCGGGCCGTGGAGAGCGAGAGGAAGGGAGCCGGCTGGGTGGCTGGAGTGAACACCACCCCTCCCCTCTCCGTTGGGAAGAGTCAAGGACCCTTCTCCAACCGGGTGCCCGCCAGCAGCGCCTGGCTCCGGCCATCCCCAAAGCCACCCTCGGTCACCCCGATCTCCCCCCCTAGCCTTGGAGGGTTGTAAATCCCACCCAAAAGTCTTGCCGGCTCCGTTTTGGGTGGGAGTGGGCGCTCGGCCCAGCCGTGGAGGGAGTCCTGCCCTCCTCCCCCCCCCCACGCGCGTTTTGGGTGATTTTCTTTGGACTTTCTCCAGGCTTCCCCTAGGCTTCCTCTAGATCCGCCCAGGGTGCGATTTCCACCAGGCCCTTTGAAAACGAGACCTTCTTCAAAGGTGACTTTTCCTGAACCACCGTCCCCCTCATCCTTTTCTTCTCTCCTGAATTCCCTCCGGCTTTTCAGAAAGGCTGGCGGTTGGGAGAACGACGGTTCCCTTGCACCGCCGGAGCCTCCTGGGGTCCCCTGATCTAGATCAGTAACCCAGGAAGGACGCTTGGCTTCTGCTGAGGAAGCGAGCTGGGTGGGAGCTGCGGGGGGGGGCAGGGACGGGGGAGAGGGGAGGTCGAATCCACCCGCGTCGCGGTGGGAAATCCAGGGAAGGTTTATTGATGAGCTCGCAAAAGGGGTTCACCGATTTGTTGGACTGGGGGAAGGAAAACTAAGCGAACTTTGTGGTATGGGTGCCGGAGCGAAGGCCCGGGAAGGAAGGAAGGAAGGAAGGAAGGAAGGAAGGAAGGAAGGAAGGAAGGAAGGAAGGAAGGAAGGAAGGATAAAAAGAGAAGGAAGGAAGAAAAAGGGGAAAGAACACGAGAAAGAGAAAAAAGGAGAGACAGAAGAAAAGATATGAGAATGGGGGAAGGGAAGGAGAAAAGAGAAAGAGGAATATGAGAAGGGAAAAGGGAAAGAAGGAAGGGCATGAAAAAGGGAAAAAATAGGAAGAAAGGGAGGGAGGGAGGAAAGGCATGAAAAAGGGGGAAAAAAGAGGAGGCAGGAAGGCCTTTTAGATGCCCACAGTTCGTTCAAAGATTCATCTTAGGAGCTGAACGGCCTTTCTGCTTCCAACATACAGCTCTCAAAATCTATACCGCGAGTCCCCCATCTCCCCTTTCACACAACACCACAGTCCTCTCGCTTGAAAAAAAAACGTAGTCCGCCTGAAGTCCACTAGGGTAGCACATCTGCTTAGTTCTTAACCAGGCCATTTCTCCGGGAAAGGAGTTCCCAAAACATCCCTCGCCCAAAAGTCCCTAAACAAATCCTTTTCCACCGCAGCCTGGAAAATCGCCTGAACTTCGCAGTCTTTAGAAACCCAGCTCTCTTCCGGGTCAACTTTACAAAAGCTTTTAGGGTTGGGAAATATTTTTTTTCCCCAAGGCCCGACATAAATTAGCCATCGACCCTCAGCCCCCATTTCAAGGGTGTAAAACCAACCGGTTGAATTAGAACCCCAATAATCATATCAGAGATTTGAGGAATACCCTTCTACACGCTTGCTTCCCTTCGTGGCCCAGTGACTTCAAGGGAGTCAAAGATCCAGATTGACACCGGGGTGGGATTCAGCGGAAAAAGGACTGTGTGTGGGAGAGAGGGAGAAAGATGGGAGGGGGGAAGAGGGAGAAAGAAAGAGAGAGAGACTGGGGTTCAAAATATATTCTCGGCATCCCGGGTTTTATAGTTTTCTGGATCTGGATACAGGATCTGTAACAACTTTGGTAACATCCAGTCTAGCCTTGTTTGTTTGTTTGTTTGTTTGTTTGTTTGTGTGTGTGTGTGTGTGAAAGAGAGAGAGAGAGAGAGAGAGAGAGAGAGAGAGAGAGAGAGAGAGAGAGAGACGGGTTTAAAATATATTTTCGGTGTAGTTTTCTGGATAGTTGGGACACCGACTCTGTAACGCCTTGGTAAGATCTAGTCTGGCCTTAATTGTGTATGAGAGTGCGTGTGTAAGTGAGAGTGAATGAGTGAGAGAGACTGAGTGAGAGAGACGGTGTGTGTGTGTGTGTGTGTGTCAAAATGTATTCTCGGTATCCCGAGTCTTGTAGTTTTCTGGATTGTTGGGTCTGTAGCGTCAAGTCTTTGCTAACCTCTAGTCTAGCCTTAGTATTGTCTGTGTTCGTTTGTCTGCCCCCTCGGCTTCTTTCAAGGCGACCGGGAGGGAAGAGGAGATATTTTTTTGGGGGTGGGGGATGCAAATGATCCTCGAGGCTGGTTTCCTGCACGGCTTTCAGGCCCCTGGCGCCGAAGAGCTTTTAGCCCTCGCTTCGAAAAATGCAACGTTGGGAAGGCTAATCGCGTTAGATGTTCCGCTTCTATCTTGACCACATTTGCGCCGCCGCCAAAGCCGGCCTCTCGCTTCTCCCTCTAACTATACAAACGGGCTGAGTGTCTCCAAACGCACAACCCCTTTTATCTCTTTCAAGAGTGGCGCAGGGCGGGGGGGGGGGTGAGAAGGAGAGAGGGGGAGAGGGAGAGAGAGAGAGATAACGCCACCCGGTTCGCCATCCTTTCGTTTTGCCCTCAAGTCAAGCCTCGTCGCCAATTCTCAAGAATAATTTACGGCTTGGTCGGCCCTGTAAATGCGGCCGATGGGAGCGCATGCCCGCGTGAAAACCAGTCGCCCTCTTCTTTACAACCCACAACCTCACAACGGCACTTCTCCGGACGCGTTTGCGTCTCGGAGCGTCTGGGTTTCCTCGTGGGCGCTATTTGGAGAACTTCCTAAAAGGCAGCGAGGCCAACCTGGCCCTTTCTTGCGCCTAGCAAGACAATTAAAAAAGGCCTAGCAAAATAAATTAGAAGATCTGCGCCTATTTCAGGAGGCCAGCCTCCAATTGTGAAAGGGGTTCTGCCATCCCTTTCTCCGATCTCTGTCTTCACACACACACACACACACACACACACACACACACCGTCTCCCCTCACCTCGAAACGCACCAACCGTCTTTTCCGTATCTCTGTAAAAGATCAAACCGCGGCTGGGTTCAAGGCAGCATCTTGGTGTGGCCGAATTAACGCTTTTGCCTGTGTGTGTTGCGCGCAACTGTCTGTGGAACCTTCCCACTAACCCAGTGGGCACGATTCCCAGGCTTCAGATGTAGACCAACATTCCCCCTCCCCTTCCACCCCTAACCAAGATTATTACGAAACAAACTTGGCCTGCCCTTTGAAGCCGGCAGGCCTTTCGTGGGTCTGGTTAGGCGCGGAGAGCGAAGAGACTGTGTGTGTGTGTGTGTGTGTGTGTGTGTGTCTCTCTCATTTAAACCTATGTCTCCATACATTTATTTGTGTTTGCTTGTTTGTTTCTCTGAGTGGCCTGTCGTTGTGTGCGGGCGTAGCTCCCTTATTCTAAAGAGTGCACCGCCATCATCCCCCACCCCCACCCCACCCCAAAAAAAGATCCCGCTGGAGCGCAGGATCCCAAAGTGCCCAGCTGACGCGAGGCGCAGCCCCCCGAAAAGGTTTGCGCGGCGCAGCTTCTTTGCTGGCGGGGTCCCGCAGAGAACGCGACAAAGGAGGCGAGGCCGGTTCACGGTTTTCGCGCGTCAGCTTCGGTTCTCCCACAGACCTCCCCACCCGCGGGAAATCAGGGCACTCCGGAGAACAGAAACTACGGCTTCGTGCTTTCCGTGGACTCCTCGGCCTCTCTCCCCACACGCCCAGATCCCCAAAAGCTAGGGGTCAGCCATGCAGCCCCGCGCCCACAACGGAGAGGATTTGGAAGAGAGCTGTAACCCGCTCTGCGCCGGCACGCTGCATACCAAGCCAAAGGGGGGGGGGGGGGCGGAGAGACAGAGAGCCACAGGCGCGCGCGCAAACCCTCCTCCCGCTTCCTTCCTCCCCCAGACAGGCCGTCCCTCTTCCTCCTCCTCCTCCTCCTCCGTAAGTGACTACAAGCCACCGGGCCTTCAGAGAGGGCAATTCACACTCCGGTCTCCAAAATCCTCCCTAACCAGCGGTGGAAAAGCAGGGAGGGCGGCCGGAGTGGGAGAGAGGCGTTTCCACAGCGTTAAAACGCGGGCAGAGCAAAGGAAGGAGGCGCCAGGCCTTGGGGGGGGGGGGGGGGAAGGAGAAGCGAACTTGGTAGAGAAAAGCAAAAATCATTCAGACGCGTTTCACCCGGCAGGGGTCCCGCGTTGTAGGGGGTCCAACAGGGTGGGGAAAGTACCGGGGGGGGGGGCTAGGTAGGCGCTAGGAGGGCTGAAACCAGACTGGCGTGAGCGGAAGGGAAGAGGGGGAAGGGGTGGGGGTGGAGGTCGGGGAGAGGTGAGCCGAAAACCAGGCAGAAGCCCCGTCTGATTCCTCCCCCCCCCCTTCCTAAAAACGCGCCAGGACCCTTTTGGCTTGTCGGAAGAGCTCGCCAACTGCGGAGCCCCGAATCCGTGGATATTACGGAACCTCTTACGCGCGCAGGTAACAAACGCAGGTGCGCTATTGTAAGCATTGCATTGGTTTTAAGGCGTTTAAGCACCCACGCCCTCCCCCCACACACGCGCAATTCCCATTCTCCACTCTTCTCTCCAGAACGCCCTCCAGGCCATCTGTACTACAACTCCCATCCTCCCCCTTCTCCAGAACGCCTACTTCTCCTCTCCCCGGAATAACAACCGGTCCTAGTTCCTGCTGCTTCGGATCACAACGCCCATCACCCCTGAAGGGCTGGCTGGAAAGGATGGGTGGCGTAGTCCGGGAGGGCAGGGCACCAGGAAGGAGGAAGGCCGCTCATTGGCTTCCAAGAGCGAATGCAACTCGCAGGGAGATAGAAGCCCTTATCCCACTTCCACCCACCCACCCCAAAAACATACTCACAAGGAAGGGTTCAAGAGAGGAACGCGCGCGGGGTGCAGGCGTTCCTGCGGCGGCATTCTCACTGAATCGGGGGGGGGGGGGAAGAGCGCGGCGCGGGTGTTTGTGCAACTGGGGGTGGGGTGGGGGGGGAGAGAGACGGAACAGGGCTGCTTGAAACCCAACACAGACGCTCCGACAATAGACCGCCCTCGTCGGAGGGGAGAGCGACGTAGGCACAGGCGCGCGTGGAAGCCGAGCCCGAAGGGAAGCGCTGCCCACGGGGTAATTCTGGGCAGGCACGCGCGTGTGCTGGAGAAGGCAGGAGCGGCTGGCCCCGCCCCCGCGCGCCCTTTCACCTTTTACAAACCTCGCCGAAACACACGTGCCTTCACTCTCCCCTCCTCCTCCTCCTCCTCCTCCCACTCCCACTCCCACTAGCCAAAGAAAGAGGCGTGGAGAAGGCTCGCCGGGGGAAGTCGCGGAGGAGTCCCGAGCTGAAATCTGGGCCAGGGGAAGGGCGAAGAAAGAGAAAGGGAGGGGCGTCTCTTCACCCCCCCCCCCGCCTTCTTCTTCCTCCTCCTCCCTCCTCCCTCGCCCTCCCCTCCCTCCTCCCCCTCCCCTTTCGTTTCCTGGCTCGTTGGAGCTGGCTGAGTTGCTAGCCAAGCCGTCTCTGCAAATCCCCCTAGAGGCGTCCCTCCCTCCCTTCCTGGTTCTCCCCCCCCCAAACACACTCTTGCCTGTCTGCCTCCTCCTTTCCCCCCCNCCCCCCCCCCCGCCGCCCCCCTCCGGTCCTGGTGACAGATCCGCCCGGCCCCGACCAGCGGAGATGCTGTGGCGCTGCAGCTTCGCCGTTTCCGACACCTTTCTTTTTATAACTCGGGGCCCCGTCCCCCTCCACACGACCTGTCGGGACCACGCCTCTGGAGCCAGCCAATTGGTCCGAAAGCGTCAAAGGGCCAATCAAGGCGCCCGCCGAAGCTCGGCGGCCCCGCGAAGGCCACCATACAACCCCGGCGCAGCCAAGCGGCCGGCCTTAGAGGGCGAGAGAGACTCACACTCGCGCGCACGCCCGCCCAGCCACACACCGGCGCACCCTCGCTCACTCACTCACCCGCTCACACATACACGCAAGCACTCAGTCACCACCGGCAGAGCGCGCGCGCGCGTGCTCGCTCTCCCCTCCCTCCCTCCCACCCCGCATCCATCCAGACTCGCGAGCGCGCGCGCACACACACACACCTTCCTCGCCTCCCTCCAGACGCGGGACTCGGGGAGGCCAACTCTGCCTGGCTGCCTGGCTGCTGGGCAGAAGCCGAGGAAGGGAAAGAGGCGGGGGAGGGAAGCGCCCGACTTCGCAAAACCCGTTCCGGCTTCCTCGATTGCGCAGCTCGCAGAGCCGTCAAGTTGACTCGCAGGGCTTGCCCTGCCTCCCCAGCTCTTTCCTCGCCGGGGAACCTCGGGGAGAGGGGGAGAGGTGGCTCTTTCTCACGCACACGCGCACGCGTTACCAGGGGAGGCCAAGGCTAGAAGGCGACGCGGAGGTGGTGGGGTGGCCAGAAGAAGAGGCGAGCCAGCCGGCTTGGAAGGAGGAGGAGGAGGAAGAGCGCCGGGGACGAGGAGAAGCGAAGGCGGCGAGAGAGCGCTGCGCGAGGCTGGAGGAGGAAGAGGAGGAGGAGGAGGAGAAGGAGGCGCCTTGCCTTGCCTTGGGCTGGCACCTTTGGAGGGTCCCGGAGTTTTTCCGCCTCGCCGCCTCTTCTTCTGCTTCCTCCGCCTCGCTCGGGCGGCCGAGGAGAAGCTCCGCCGACGGATGCTGCCGCTGTTGCTGCTCCTCCACTTCTCCGCGCCGGCAGCTGGAAAAATAATGGCAAGGAATTGAAGAAGAGCTGAGAAGCGGGAGAAGGAGAGCCCTGCCCGGCGAGAGAAAGGAAGGAAGGAGGGAAGGAAGGGGAGGAGAGAAGAGGGGAGGGGGAAGAAACCTGCAGCCCCAGACCTCGCGCGACCTCTGCGGCAGAAGGCACTGGTCCCGAAGCTTCTCCGGCCGGTCCACCCCACCATCCCTTCGCCTCCTTCCTGCTCTCCCCTCTCTTCGTGGGCTTTGCTAAACTGTCCCTCTGCCCCCCCCCTTTCGCCGAAATAGCGGCGGCGGCGGGGGCGCAAGCGAGCGTCTCCGATCCTTTGCAATCTCTCCGAAGGAGAAAACCCAGATCCTATTCTCTTTGGCCCCTGGTGTCAAGCCAGATAGACAGACAGACCGACCCACGGCAGGAATACAGACGCGCAAAGACGCACGGACAGAGGCGCAGACTAACAGAGCGCAATTGGCAACCGGAGCGCCCGGGCGCGCTTTCCCTCCTTCGTGTAGGGGCCATGGCCTCTAGCTTGGCGCCGGCTGCCTGGCTTCCTCGCTGACTCGCTTATGCTCGCTTCTCACGACCGGCCAGCCCTGCCTTCTCCTCTTTCGCCCTCGGTCGTCTGGCGCTTCCTCCGGGCCGGCCCCTTCTACCCAGCGGAGGAGGGAGTCGGGGCAGGCTCCGAGCGGCTGTTGCGAAGCCCCCTCGCAGGCGAGAAGGAGGAAGAAGAAGAAGAAGAAGAAGAAGACGAGGGAAAAGACGCGGCAGCGGCGGAGGCGGCGGACTGTGTTGCATGAGTTTCCCCATGAGAGAACCCGTGATTCCTGGGACCAGCATGGCTTACCACCCCTTCCTATCTCACCGGGCGCCGGACTTCCCCATGAGCGCCGTCTTGGGACACCAACCACACTTCTTCCCGGCTTTGGCCTTGCCCCCCAACGGGGCAGCTGCGCTTTCTCTGCCCGGAGCTTTAGCCAAGCCGATCATGGATCAACTGGTCGGGGCGGCGGATTCCGGCCTCCCTTTTTCCACCTTGGGACACCAAGCCGCGGCTCACTTGCGGCCTTTGAAAACGCTGGAGCCGGAAGAAGAGGTGGAGGACGACCCCAAAGTCCACCTGGAAGCCAAGGAGCTTTGGGAGCAGTTTCACAAACGGGGGACCGAGATGGTGATCACCAAATCGGGAAGGTAAGAGCGGGCGGCCGGGGTGCCAAGCCAGCCTTCGCTAAATGCTGATTTTTCCAAAGGGAACTCCGACTGTTTTTTTGGGGTGGGGGGGAAAAAAGGGCCTCGCCGCTTTCCGAAGGACAAAGTGAGCCCTGCCCTTGTCCGAAGCCTAAATGCACGCTTAAAAGGACCCCCAAAACCTCAGCCAGGTACCCCGCAATCTCGCCCAGCTTGGTGGAAGGAGAGAAAGCTGGCTGCATTCGGGGCCCCTCTCTCCGGGATCTTTTCTTTCCTTCGTTGGGAGTTTTGAAACTTTACAACCGGATCCCTTTAGACTAGAGAACCCCCGCTTCCACCAAAAAGAGCTGAAATTTGCTTGTTTCCTTCCCAGAAAAAAAAAATTCGAGAGGGAAAAAGCAAGGATGAACTCATGAACTCAGACCAAAAAAATTGCCTACAGCCCTTTTCCGGTCATAAAATATTTTTTGAGTTCCCGGGGAAAATCCATCCGCTGCTTGGGTGCTGGCTTCCAAATTCAACTCCTCTACTTTCCTTAAAAAAAAAAAGAAAGAAATGGATCAGGAAAGTGGGGGAAGGGAGACCAAAAAAAAAGAGAGATTGTTTTTCAATAAGGTTAGCTGGGATCTGGATGGCTGTTCCTTTTTTTAATCTCAGTTTTTTTTTTTAAATCAGCAGGAATAGGCTCCAGCTCATTTAGGCCTCACTGTTCAGTTCTGGCACATTTGGGGAGGAAAAATATGGGAAGAACAGATTCAAATGTTGGAGGGAAGGATCCCTGTTTTTCCTACTGTAATCATTGCCTTTCCTCTTTTAAAACTTTCTAAACTGAGATTGCTGTTTCAAGCTTTACACAAAGACGGGGGTCCTTTCTGTTTAATGCTGCATGCCTTAAGAATTAGGAAAAAAACAGCCACTTGAACTAGGAAAAAAACAGCCACGCTGAATTATCTCCTTCTAAGGGTGCGAAGGACGGAAATATAATAATAGTTGGGGATGTTCTGTGGGTTATTGGGATTTATTAAGACCCATTCAAAATGGTCTGAAATCAAAGAATAATTAGTGAAAAGAAAAAGGCTCCAAAAACAGTGCAAAGGGATTTGCAGTAAATTGTGTGTGTGTGTGTGTGTTTTGGAGGATATGTTGTTTCTCAAAAGGAACTCAACAAGATTTCATGTAGAGATTTCTAAAAAGGGGCTTGGGGCCTGTGTTAACTCTAACCAGCAAAAAAAAATGCACTTTTTTTGGGAGGGGGGGGGCATTGCAGTTTGGAAATTACCAAAGCCGAGGGCAAGTTGTGAGATCAATTAATTCTCCCCCTGGTTGCTGTTGATATAATATCGATATTATAAATTGATAATATTGATATAATAAATAATAATTTCCCATTTTTTCCTATCTCCAAAAGCAGTCAAACTCTTGAATGCTCAGCCTTTAAGGAACAGGGTTCCCCTCGAAATGGTGAAATGGTGAAATGAAATGCGTGTGTACTTGCACACTTTAACTGCTGAATTTTCAAATGATTCTAGGAGGGAGGGAGGGAGGGAAGGAAGGAAAGAAGAGAAAGAAAGAAAAGAAAAGAAAGAAAGAAAGAAAGAAAGAAAGAAAGAAAGAAAGAAAGAGAAAGAAAGAGAAAGAAAGAAAGAAAACAGAATAAAATAATGTATATAACATAATATTCACCTTGTTTATCTCTAGGAGAATGTTCCCACCGTTTAAAGTGAGGTGTACGGGTCTGGATAAAAAGGCGAAATACATTTTATTGATGGACATTGTAGCGGCGGATGACTGTAGATATAAATTCCATAATTCGCGGTGGATGGTGGCCGGCAAAGCTGACCCTGAAATGCCAAAAAGAATGTACATCCATCCAGATAGCCCAGCAACAGGCGAGCAGTGGATGTCGAAAGTGGTCACATTCCACAAACTGAAACTGACTAATAACATATCGGACAAACACGGATTTGTAAGTGCATTTCGTTCGCTTTGTGACTTTTCCCTGAACTCCTCATCTCACCCTTTGACATAACACCAGTGTTTGTGCAGATTATTATTATTGTGATTGATCATTGCATAGACTGGATTTGGCATTTTCGTCTACTTATTTGGCATTTTTGTCTACTTATTTGGCAGTTTCGTCTACTTATCGAGTCCTTACCAATGATAGGGAGATTATTATTATTATTATTATTATTATTATTATTATTATTATTATTATTATTATTATTATTATTATTATTATTATTATTATTTCTTCATATGTTTTAGCCTCCAGACCCCTAATCATTTTTGTTGCTCTTCTCTGCACTCTTTCCAGAATCTCAATATCTTTTTTGTATTGCAGTGTGCTAAAGTAGGTGTGCTAAAGTCCTCCCCCACCACCCCAGTAGGTGTGCTAAAGCTCACCCAACCTTAAATGTATTTTATCCACCTTTATTTTTGGCTAAATTATTATTATTATTATTATTATTATTATTATTATTATTATTATTATTATTATTATTATTATTATTATTATTATTATTATTATTATTATTATTATTATTATTAAATTCGACTCACAATCTGGGACTGGTAAAAACTGAACAGTTCAAGTCCTAAGACAGTTGTTAAGGGAGTGTCTGAGTATATAGGCAGTAGTTTTTTTTGCAAAGTCAAATATTCAGGTCTAATAAGTTCAAAATTTCCATTTATCTAGGCAGCCCTCTGGATATTGCTCCAAGGGCTCTTATTACTATTAGTACAACCTTTGATTTCTTCCTCCACAGTTGCTCAACTTCAATTTGCAGATCGTGGGATATTTCGGGGTATTTCGTTATTTTTCCCAGCTGTTTCTCTTGGTATCCCTTGCTATTGCAATATCGATGAACCAGACATTTTCTCTTTTGCCACAATTGTGATGTCAGGCATGTTGTGGGCCAGATGCCTGTCTGTTGGGATCCGAAAGTCCCACAGGATCTTGACCTGTTCATTTTTCGAGAACTTTGTCAATTTGGTGTTCCCAGTAACTTTTGTTGGAGCATTATTATTATTATTATTATTATTATTATTATTATTATTATTATTATTATTATTATTATTATTATTATTATTATTATTATTATTATTATTTTGCAAAATGGGGAGACTGGAAATTCAGACTTGCTAGAGAAAAGGGGCAAACGTGTTTACTTTATTAGAAACGGCTGAAAATCTTTCTCACGTTTGAAATGGATTGTCAGTTGGTACATTCTCAGTTTTGTTTTTTTTGTAATAAACTCCAGGTTTTAAAAAAGAAGTTGGGGAGGGGGCTCAACGCTATGTTTTGGCCTTAGGGTGACTGGTTAGTAATATTGTGTTTGGTTTTCTTAAGGAAGAAAGTTTGGTGCGGGAATGGGAGAGAAGAATAAGATTATGAGCATAGGACAATGCGAGGGAGAATCAAATCGGCTGAATAAAAATCAAATCACGGGCGCAAATCTCAAGAGTGAAGCTATCCTAAAAAGGAAAGGAAAAAAAGGAAAGGAAAGGAAAGGGGAAAAGAAAAAGGGAAAAGGAAAAAGGAAAGGAAAGGGGGAAGAGGAAAGGAAAGGAAATAGAGAAAGGAAAGGAAAGGAAAAAAAAACCTGAAAACCTATTGAAAATGATATAGAAAGAATGTATTTCACCATTAGATTGTCTTTTTCAAAGGCAGCACTCAACTCCTATCACCCTTCCTGCAAATGCAATAGTGTCAATATCAAAATGAGGGGGCATGCAATGTTTTCCCTTTAAAATCAATTAACAGACCAGCGTTAGTGAATATCTATCTAATCAGCTATCCATCAGCTATCATATCTCTCTCTCATTCTATCTATTTATCTATCTATCATCTATCTATCATCTATCATCTATCTATTATCACCATCCATATCTCTGTCTGTCCGTCCATCATCTATCTATCTATCTATCTATCTATCTATCTATCTATCTATCTATCTATCTATCTATCTATCTATCTATCTATCTATCTATCTATCTATCTATCTATCTATCTATCTATCTATCTATCACATTCATGCATGGAGACATGCCTATCTCCGCTCTGGCTCTCCACAGTTAGGAAGCTTCCCCTTGTTTTAGGCAAAATTTTATTTTAGGCCACTTGGATCTGGATCTGTACAAATTGTGGTTGGGGAGGGACTGGAAGTAGAATTCTTCATAAAAGCATCAAAAATGCTGCAGCAGAGTTGAAGGCAGGCAATATACACAGGCAGGGTGTTAGATTAGAAAAAGTTGGAAGTCCCTGTTGAAATATAATGCAGTTGTGCTTGGGCGCCCCGCAGTTTCTCCTCCGGGTTTTAAGTCTTGTTCTCTAAACCCTTCTTTCTTTCTCTTATTTTTTCTTTCTTTCTCTCCCTTAGACCATCTTAAACTCTATGCACAAATACCAGCCTCGGTTCCACATTGTCCGAGCCAACGATATCCTGAAGCTCCCCTACAGCACATTTCGCACTTATGTCTTTCCGGAAACGGAATTCATTGCCGTAACAGCCTATCAGAACGATAAGGTAGGAGGATTGAGGTTGAAAAGGGAGTGTGTGTTTGGGGGGGGGGGTCGCCCCTTGGCGTGAGCCTCAGATAAGGCTTTGATTCAGCAGGAAGAATTGGGAGATCTTTCCAATTCAGGTTTTGAAATCTAGGCTTGGGTTCCTCTTCTCCCCCCCCATTTCCCCCCACCACTTCAAAGAAACCATAAATTAAATATCCTGCTGGAAGCTGGGGCCCTTTGGTCAAGCTCATTAAGAGGAGTGGGTATTATTATGGGGAGGGGTGTTAATTGAATTTGCTGTCCTGTGCCTGCCTTGGACTGGGGACAGCCTAAGCGGTGGCCTCGACTCTTTCCTTGACGGGACTTGGGCTGTGGACCCAAAAGAAAATTTTGGGTTTCCATCAATCTTTCTCTTTGAATTTCTTTTTGTTAGTGACTTGGTTATGTGTATACATGGGGGGGAGGGGGGATAATTTAGTGACTTGGTTATGTGTATACATGGGGGGGAGGGGGGAGTAAGGGAGTAAGGGGGCAGTAAGGGAGTAAGGGAAGACGCTGACTTCACCAAGTCCCTCTGACAATATTTAGGGACAATCTTTGGAAAGATGGGATGTGGGATAATGGGTGGGTGGGTGACTTGGCTAGTCTTCCCACCTTGGTCTACGATTGCTTGTCAAGCTCCTTTGCAGAAGAATGGAATTGAGTAGGACTTCACCTGTCTGAAGGTCCACAGCTGTACCTAAGGTCTTCCCCTCTCCAGGAGACAGTTCTCCTGCTCGTTCGTTGGCCAAGCCAAAAGTCTGAAAGATCTATGAATCGAAGCAGATGCTGAGAAGTCCATCCTGGTCAACCTGTCACTCTTCAAGGCGGACAGGAGCTTCTTGAAAGCAGAGTAGAAGTACCAGCTCCATCACAACCTACAAGCCGGGCTCCATCTTGCTTTGCTCCATGGCAAAGAAATTCGGGGCCCAGAAACTTTAGGAGGGCCACCAGGGGAGAAAGGGGTTTGCAAGAGTCCTGGATGTTCTTTCTTCACACAAAGAAAGAAAAAAAAAGATGGTTGAATTTCCCATAAGAGTTGAGCCAGATCTAAACTCCATTACGCCCCATTGAGCTTGCATCAAATGGAGTCCTTCTAGGATTGTGGGCTAAACTGGAAAGGGGTGGATTATAGTGAGATAGTTTGTTTGTTTTTTTGCTCTGAAGTGACACTCAGTGGTGATCTTTCCTTCTTTTCCTCCTCCTTCTCTTTCTCCTTCTCCTTCTCTTTCTCCCTCTCCTTCTCCTTTTTTCCTTCTCTTTCTCCTTTCCCTTTTTCTTTTCCTTCTCCTTTTCTCCTCCTCCTCCTCCTCCCTATTCTTATCATCCTATCAGCCCAGCCAGGCGTCCTCCCCACCATTCTCCCCACCCTCCTTTTGATTTCAGCATCCATGAGTTGTTTTACTTCACCAAACTTATTCAGCAAATTTTCCCTGGCTGGAACCATTCCCAGCCAGCTCTGAAATGAAATCTTCCTTCAATCCCCATAAAAATCGAAGCAAGGAGTAGAAGGTTTGGGAAAGCTGGAGAAGGACCTGCTGTGCTTGAACAGAAGATGGAAGGGCCCATAAGATAGTTTTGCCTAGCAGATATTCTTAAGTACGCAGGCACAGAGAGAGAGAGAGAGAGAGAGGCACACACCAGTTAAAAAAATCTAGTTTCAAACTCCTTTATGTGGAAATATTTTACTTTAGCAAGGAGAGGAAGCCGGTCTTTTGCAATTGAATTAAGGCAGGTAAAGCCTGGAGACTAAAACATGACTAATGGGCTGTGCGTTCCACTCATTCCAAGGGAAGACTAACAGTGCACTTGTCTGTGTTTGTGTGTCTGTGTGCGCGCGCGTGCACACATACACATTCACGGAGTGGGGGGGGGAGTTAGCAAAGCCCAAGCAGTCCCTAATTAGCAAAGACTGAGCAACAGAATAAGGAAATGACCACAGGAACTTCATCCCCCTGGGGACCCCCTAATCCTCACCCTGAATAGTCCACAAATTTGCAGCAGGAACTATCAAGCGATTTAAAATATAATAATAATAATGCCAGTCTGCTTCTGAGATCTTCCAGCCTCTCCTTTCTCTTTCTGCAGAGAACTGGACAGAAGGGTTTTGTTTTTTTCTTTAATTGGGGTCCTGATTTTTTTTATTATTTTTCAAAAGGAGAGGCGGGCAATGTTTGGTTTAAATAAATCAGGTTTTCCCCCCCTCCCCAGTCCTCTATGGATTCCCCCCCCTCTTTCCTGTTACTCTTTGTGTGGCAGAGCTCAGAAACATACTGTACTCTTAAAACTCACCCCATGTCAGCACCCAAGGTTTAAGTCCTGGTATTTGCAGTGTTCCCTTGTAGACTCTTACTACTGTTTTACAACAGGGCAGAAGTAAAACGGCTCACCAGCAATGCAGGGACCATTAGCAGAGCAAATCCTTTGAATGCAAAATCCTTTGAACATAACTGGACAATAAAGAAATAAGAGGGAGGGGAGGAACAGGAAAGGGAAAGTTAACTAGGAAACTTTCAGGTGTAAATTTTACTTCTGGCTTTGCTGTACAGTAGTGTAACCACTTGGTCTTTAGTAAAAATATACCTTTCACACAAATGGAGTGGGGGTCTTTTCTTTCCTAAGAACCCAAGTCATCAGGGACCGGTGTGACAGTTCCTTTCTTTGCCCTCCTTTTAACAGATCACCCAGTTAAAAATCGACAACAATCCTTTTGCCAAAGGCTTCCGAGACACAGGGAATGGAAGGCGAGAAAAAAGGTAAGAATATGTTTCAATTTCCATTTATTTTGGGGGGGGGAAGTGTCCTCCGGGAAAAACCTGCCCCCCCAATAAAATAAAAACAGAAATCTTCTTTTTTTCCCCGGTTCCTACCCCAAAATAACCCACGTGAACAGGAGGCCGCAAACAGGATTGTAAAGTTTAAAAGAAGAAAAAAAAAAGCTTTTAAGTTTGCCAATGCGCAAGGTTCTCTTTGGTGCTACTCAAAGGAGAAACTCTTTGCCAAGGGTAAAAATATAGTTTACTACAAGTGGTCCCTATTGGTGACATGACAAAGACAGCAGCAGAAAAGGGGTGGAGAATCGGCCACAATAGATAGCCAAACTGATTTTGAAGGACTTTCAACAGATTTAAAAAGTCTTTAAAGTCTTTAAAGTCTTTAACTGCTGCTCTTTCTAAGGTCTTCCCTGCTCCCTCCTTTTCAAATTTTATTTATTTTATTTTAATCCTGCACTTTGGTTGCAATCTGCCTTACAGATTGGGTCCCAAGAAGGGGTAGGGATGGTTGAAATATTGACAAGGAGGTTGTGAATAAGAGGAGCAAGAAGACCCAAGTTTTTTGCAGACCATAAGAGAATCAACATCTAAATTCAAGCTGTTAAAGAAGAGTTATTTTCTGGAAGCGATATATCGGAGAATCTCCTGGATATTTGAAACAGTCAAATATTTAGGAATTTCGCTTCTTCCCTGCCTCTTTTAAAATTTGCATCACCCTCCACCGAAACAAATAAATTTGGATCATCAATTGCTTCATTTCCATATGTTTTGATTAATTGAATCCACCATCCTGGGTGGATTTGACACTATTTGAAACCTTACAGGCTATGTTTACACAAAATGGCTAATCAGACGAATGGTAGTTAGATGTGGTTACTGTTAAAAGATGCTTTCCCCAATGCTTAAATTGTGGATTTGTTCTACTTGGCTAGTTTTAAGTTCAACAACAATCAGCTTTTTAGATACATGGACACATCAAACTGGCCAACCACATTTGAGTCTGGGACACTGTCCAAACTCAGTCTGCGTAGTCAGTTTACGGCTTAGGATGTTTTGCAAATTCTTCTTTTCTTTTCTTTTCTTTTCTTTTTAGAAAAGTTAATGAGATAAAGAATGGTTCAATTCAGCATGGATGAAGGTACCATGCAAGCAAAGTCATACCTAGTGCTGAAAAGATTTAAATTCAACAATTTAAGACAAAAATAGGCGTCTGGATAATTTAGGCTCCAATTTCCATCAGTTGAAACCAGGATAACCCCAAATATTTTACAAGTCTGATTGTCCAACCTTGCTTTGAGAGTCTAATCCTACTGTCATGGTGTCATGAGAAAAAGGTTGTTTACTCATAAGTATCCTTAAGACCCTAGACAATCTTATCCTTAGCCCATTTGAAAATACAAGTTTGGCTGATTTGAAGATTTCTCGAAACAGTTCGGCTGACTTAAGACTGAAATTTACTGAGAAAAGGGGAAGTCTCAAACACAACATTGGTTGGGACCCACATCCTAACCTTTAATGGAATTGATTGCTTTTGGCTTAGTGTAGCTGGCGATTCCAGATGCTGTGGTTCAAACAAGCCACACTTTATGGGGTTAGCTGCATTGTGCGTGAAGCTGTTCACTATGGCAGGTTGGACCTCGCCTGGCTAAATATGCTGGTCTCGGGACCATAATCAAGATTTAATTTTTGTTTTTAACCTGGCTAAACCAAGGATGCTCTGTATGGTTGAGGAACCCCATCCCACCAAAAGTCAGCAGGGGGTTTTAATCTCTCCTTTTCTTTCTCGCCCTAGAAAGCAACTGACACTTCAGTCCATGAGAGTTTACGATGAGAGGCAGAAAAAAGAGACTTCAGATGAATCTTCCAGCGAGCAGACGGCTTTTAAATGTTTCGCTCAGTCAACCTCTCCCGCTGTGTCTGCTGTGGGCACCTCAAATCTTAAAGGTGAGCTGCTTTCCACTCTATTTTCCACTCTATTCAGAGCTGTCCTAACCTCCTATTTATGAATATTTGTTTTCATGCTATCTGGCTCATTAAAAAAATAGGTTGCAAATCAACTCCTGACTGCAGAGGATTAAAAAAAAAACCCTCTGATTTTGAAAACTGAGTCTGGACTTTAAAATTTCACTTTGTCTCCCTCTTTTATATTTTATTTATGGTTTCAGTGCAGACAAACTGGCTGAAACAGAGGACCAGAAACATAAACTGTGTTTTCCCCATGAATTAGGAATTCCCAAAATGCCCAGTTAAGGGTTAAAATCACTCTGAACATCCTTCCCCACCTCCTTCTAAATCCCACCTGACTGCAAGGGCAAGGAAGTCCAAATCTATATTTGGTTTGGAGTGGGAGCTAAAAGGTGGCCAGTTTCCTAGGTTTATGTCTCCAGGTAATCCTCGGCTTACAAGGTTCATTAAGTGACTGTTCTAAGTTACAACAGCATTCGGGGGAAAAAAGGAACTTACGCCCATTTTTCACACTTACAACCCTTGGAAAATTCAGACACTTGGCAACTGACTCACAGTTATGACGGGTCTGCAGTGTCCCCGGTGATCCCCTTTTGCGACTTTCTGACAAGCAAAGTCAACCCAGCCGGATTCCCCTAAGAATTACTAATTTAACAACAGCGGGCAAGAAAGGTCATAAAACGGGACAAAACCCACTTAATGACTGTCTTGCTTAGCGACAGACATTTTGGGTCGTAAGTGGAGGACTACCTGAACTCAAAAGCAGGTCTCCCAGAGATCTGTGCATTTCCCATCTCCCTGACTGTCTTAAGTGGCTCTGATTTTGCTAGGAAGGAATGCTTTTTTTTTTTATTTGACACAGTTGTTTTTTTTAGAAACAAAAAAAAGTTTGAACTTTGGCTCTGTCTGTCTGAGAATGTTTGTGTGTGTGTGTGTGTGTGTGTGTGTGTGTGTGNGAGAGAGAGAGAGAGAGAGAGAGAGAGAGAGAGAGAGAGAGAGAGAGAGAGAGAGAGAGAGAGAGAGAGTGCAGCAGACACTGTCCCCAAATTCCAAGTTCATGATTCTTGCTGCGGATGAAAAGAAAAAACACTGTTTATTGCAACACCAGAGGCTGGATAAAACCTGGGCTAACTAAAAATTGGAGAATTCATGCTATTCTTTCTCTATCCTTCAGCCTCACCCCACGTACCCCAGAGGGCGGTTTATTATAAAAATAAAATAAAATAAGAAGACAGTTAATTCCATAAGCCAGAACTAAATGAGCTAACAGGTCAGGATCAGCTGCGATTCAGGAAACCCTGAATTTTGAAGGACTCAAGGATATTTATGATTTGTTTAGCCCAGTTTTCTTCCTCTTTCGGTTACCCTCAGCCAGGATTCTTTGTTTGTTTGTTTGTTTTAAGAAAATATCACTGCCTCCTAGTAAAATAGTGGGCTGGAATCTCTTTCTCTGGCTTCCCTTCTGGATTAGGCAGTTGTCCTGCCAAGGCCCAAGTAGATCAAACTTCAATTTAAAAAAAAAATTAGATCAGAATCCTGAGTTGAAGTTGAAAAAAAACCTGGATGAGTTCCAAGTCAAGGAGAAAACTGAATTGTAAGCATGGGGGACTCCATCTGACCTACTCAACTGAGTTGGGGAGTTTTGTTCTCGGTGGTTGGGGGAACAAGAGAAGGAGGCCACCTCTTCTGAGGAACATCTTGTGGTGGGCAACTGGGAGGCCTTTCTCTCTGGGGGTCTTCCCCTTCTTTCCCACCATCTCTCTTCCTCTTCTCCTCAGACCTGTGTCCCAGCGATGGCGAAAGCGACTCGGAAAGCAAAGAGGATCCCATGGAAGCCAACGAAGTCGGGAAGATCTCCACCACCACGGCCAACATCGCCCCCAACAGCAGCTCCTCTTTGGGAGGAGGAGATGGGGCAGACCCTCCTCACGAAGGGGGAGGGAAGAGCAGCCCTTCCAAGGCTCCCCATTTTCCGCCGCCGGACTCCGCCTGCAGCAGTAGCAGCAGCCGGGAGAGCGTGGCTAAAGTGCCTCCGGATTCCCAGCATAGCCCAGCCACCATCTCTTCGAGCACCCGGCACTTGGGCGGTGGAGAAGAACTCAAGAACCCGCCCCAGGAGGAATGCAGGGTCCTGAACAAAGAACCTTTCACACCCCTAACCATTCAGACTGACAGCCCTGGGCACCTGGCCCAGAGCCACCTGTCCAACCTAACATTTCCCCACGCCTTGGCCAGCCAGCAGTTCTTCAACCCGCTGAGCAACGGGCACCCCTTCCTCCTCCATCCTAGCCAGTTCGCCATGGGCGGGGCTTTCTCAGGCATGGCTGGCATGGGACCTCTGTTGGCCACAGTCTCCGGGGCGTCTGCCGGAGTTACCGGACTAGACAATGCGGCGATGGCCACCGCAGCTGCTGCCCAGGGATTAAGTGGCGTTTCAGCAGCAGCTGCTGCAGCAGCCTTGCCCTTCCATTTTCAACAGCACGTCCTGGCTTCCCAGGTAAGTTTACTGGTGGGTGGGTGTTTATTTGCATGTGTGTGTGTGTGTATGTGTGATTTCTCCCCTCCGTAAAGCAGGTGTGCAATGGCTCTTTGGGCCTCCAGCAAATCAGAACTTTGCCCTGACACCCGTAGCATCCATGGATTCCTTGCTTTCTCCCCCCCAACCTCAGAGGGACCACAGTCGCTTCATTTGTAACAACCTCTGGTTTGTGTGGGAACCCCTGTGGGTTGGCCGTTCTCATGGCCATGGGTGGTGGTTACACAACTGGGGCTTCCGGCTTGGACTGATGTGTGAACCCGGCCCTTTGTGGTTTGAGTCCTAAACTTCGGTGAAGGAAACCCAACCATGCTTTTGTGGGATGGGTGGACCAGACCCTGCATGTCAACACTAGAGAGGGTGTCTGTCAGAGGTTTTAAAAAAAAGGAATTGAGACCACAGTTAATTGTTGCTTGCTTTAGGCAGAAAAAGGCCAGTGCAGTTGGGAAATAAAAATAAAAGCCAATTTGCAAAAAAAAAAAAAAAAAAAAAAAGGCCACCTACTTAGTACGAGTCTTCTGGGAAAGTGAGGCCAATCTCCAGAATCAACGCCCACAATTTTAAGGGTGATGTAGGCAAGGGGAGGGGGTAAGTAAATTTGTTGCCCCACTTCTGTGTGGAGTATGTGTGCTTCATTGATTTCTTAAAAATACTTGCCCCCTCTTCCAGTTCAGGAAAGCAGAGGTTCGCCTTTTGTTGAGGGGGGGAGGGAAGGAGAGAGGGAGGGGGGGAGAAAGAGTTGAGGGAGATTCAATTAGGAATTAAAAAATAAATTCTCCAGCCGGATTTACCACCTAAACTAAACAATCCCACGCACTCACGCACTCCCTCCCTCCTTGCGTCTGTCCAACTTGTTTCTCAGGCTGGTGGCAGGGCAGTGGAGCAACTAGCAAGCATTAGATGCTTGCTAGCATTAGATGTGAACATAATAAACGTGGGATTAAATATATATATATATATCTGTAAAAATATTTAGTTTACTTAAGGAAGGAGGCAGCCTTGGCCCGGCTTGACTCCTGTTTAAATTTGCTTCACTTTTTTCTGCAGCTCATCCTTGGCCCGTCCCCAACCGCAGGGTGGGGGTTTATTTGAGGCTTCGGGTTGATTTACAAGTCGGATTAAGCCGCCCCCCCCCCCTGTAATCAAGTATTGGCTTGTATGCCTTCCCGTCTCTTAGGGCTAGGAAAACATCAGCCTTTCTGGATGATCCTCCATTTCCTTATCTTCCACAGCTTGGCCTCCTGTTCTTCAGGATCTGAAACTCAAGTAGGGGTTTTTCCAGAGCTGGGTCAAAGGGCTAGCGGCAGGAGGGAGAAGGTGGCCAGGAAAGAAAGGCCCACTCCTGCTTGTTATGTTTCCCGCGCCTATGCTTGTTTTCTGGGCTGGGTGCAATTGTTTCCACCACCACCCCTCTGGCTACAGCTATGGACTGTTGGCCAAGCCAGAAGGACTTTCAGCCAGTGAGTGAGCTCACCAGCTTGAGACAGAGAGAGAGAGATGGATGATTGAATGGGGGATCAGAGGGCAGTCAAACTTGGCTGCTAATCTCTCGGGCTGGGCCTGCAATCAACCAGCCAACTGTGGCTGCTCTCTCTCGTTAAGCCAGAAAATGAAGTGGGATTTGGCTGACGAAAGCGCCTGGCAAACTAGGCGCTTTAGCATCTCAGGCATATCCCAGGACACCTTTTGGCAGGGCTGGGCCTTTCATTTTGTCTCCCTAATAACTCCCGTCCCCTGTGGGCAGAGGCAGAGAGACCTGCAAGCCAGATTTTTCTTAAGGTGGCAAAGAGATTTTTACACCAGCCGCCCGTACCGAAAGCTCTGCCATAGGGACCTCTCTCTCATCAGCCAGGAGGAGGGGGAGGAGGCTGATGGGAACTGTAGTCTGGGAGCAGCTGGAGGGCTGCCCTCCTTCCAGAGGCACCTGGGGGGGGGGGAGGGGAAATGTAGGGAATGTGTGGCAGGCCTGCAGAAAAGGAAGCCCATCCAGGGAGAGTGGGAGAGTCTGGATTTAGCTGCACTATAGCAAATGTCCAATCTTTTATTGAGATAAAATTAAAAGACTAAAATAAAGTATCAAATATATTAATATCAATATCTATATTATTAATATTAATAATAAATCACTCATGTATGTGTATATGTGTATGTATATGTATATGTCTGTATCTACCTACCTACCTACCTACCTACCTATCTATTTAGCTATCTATGTAATCTATCTATTTAATCAATCTGTCTGTCTGTCTGTCTGTCTGTCTGTCTATCTATCTATCTATCTATCTATCTATCATCTATCTATCTATCTATCTATCTATCTATCTATCTATCTATCTATCTATCTATCTATCTATCTATCTATCTATCTATCTATCTATCTATCTATCTATCTATCTATCTACTTCTATCCATCCCTGGTACTCGTGGAAGAGCATTCATGAGCATACCATGAATGCTGGGGACCTCTGCTCCCAGAATCCTTAACCGAAGACATTTTGCTCTGCTCTGGTGCTTATTTTGCGGAACCAAACCATGGTTTACTGGACTGGGATTCATCGGTTTGGCCCCTGCCGGACCGACCCCTTTACTCCACCAGCTTTAACCACACCAGGGCTGACTTCGCGCAAGAGGGCAGCTTCTCCCGAGGGTGGCTTAATGGTGGGTGGGGAAAGGGGCTGGTTGACCCCACTGCCTGTGCTGGCCCAGGCTATATTGTGCCTGCGGGGAGGGGGCTGGTTGGGAGATTTCTGTGTCCTCCCCCCCCCGCCACCAGGCTCCACCGCTCCTCTGACCGTCTCGCCCTTCTTCTTCTTCTTCTTTTGCAGAGCCTGGCTATGTCTCCCTTCGGCGGTCTCTTCCCCTACCCCTACACTTACATGGCGGCGGCGGCGGCGGCGGCAGCCTCGACGGCGGCCTCCAGCCCGATGCACCGGCACCCGCCTTTCCTGAACACGGCGCGCCCTCGCCTGCGCTACAGCCCCTACGCGCTCTCGGTGCCTCTGCCGGACAGCAGCGGCGGCGGCGGCAGCTTGCTCACCACCGCCCTGCCGCCTTGCCTGGGTGGCGGGGCGGAAGGCAAAGCCGGAGCCTTGGCGCCCAGCCCCGGCTTGGGAACGTTGGAGGCCTCCTCCGGCTCCGAGCTGAACAGCCGCTCCTCCACCCTCTCCTCCTCCGGGTCCGACAAGGAGGCCACCAGCGAGCTGCAGAACATCCAGCGCTTAGTGAGTGGACTGGAGCCGAAGCAGGACAGAGCCAGGAGTGGGTCGCCCTAGGGGGGGGGCGTGGGGGAGCGTCCTCCCCTCCCCCTACAGTATGGGGGGGCTGGGCACCTCCAGTTTCCTCCCCCCCCCGCCCGCGCCTTATGGGCCCACCCGGCCTCTCCAACTTGGGGTCCCGGTGGGGAGGG
>NW_015389450.1:122207-143156 GCF_001527695.2 Protobothrops mucrosquamatus | reverse complement strand
AAAGAAGGGGGAGAAAGGCTGATTCTTTTAATACTTTTTTGGGGGGGGGGTTGCGGCTATTTGTTTATTTTTGCATGGTTCCTTTTAAATCTCTTGATTTGGGGAAAGCCCCCACTTCACGAATGCTTGCTTAAGGTCCCCAAAGCATTAAATATGTACATGTGTATGTATGTACGTATGTGTATATATGTACATGTATATATATGTATGTATATTATACAGACATATAAATGTATATGCATATATATGTATATATACACACATGTGTATACATATCTATATAGCTACATATATATATGTGTGTGTGTAGCTATAGATATATATACACACATATATACATATATATGTATACATATTTCCATTTTTTTGGTTTCTTTTTCTGATAGGAGCAATTAAAAAATGTAGTTAGAAGGGGGAAGCATTATAATTTTGCTGGCTTGTTTTAAAAAGACCCCTCCCCCAGTTTCCTCGTTTTGTTTTTAATACTTTTTTCTTTCTTTTACTGTATATGCAATAACAAGGTTTATAAACGTAATAAGGAGAAGGAAAAAAAACAGTGGACGCTATTGATAAAGTATTTATGTAATTAATGGATGACTTGTAAATACCTGGCCTATGAATACTCGAAATTAAAATTTAATTTATTGATATTGTATATATGTCTGTAAATATAGACCGCAGCTGTCTTTCTGGTTTTTTTTTTGTTTTTTTTTTAAACTCATTTTCATTTCAAAGTCAGGTTCCAAGTTGTGAAGAGTTGCAACTTCAAAAAAAGTGGGGGGGGGGGGAAAAGCAAAAATCCATCAGGGGAAGAATCATGTTTACATTTCTGATGTGTTTTTTTTTTGTTTTTTTTTGTTTTACTGTGCCATTATAAAGAGAAAGGAATTGTTTTTGTTGATTTGAGGGGGGAGGGAGACGCATGCAAAACGCAGAACAATAGGGCTGAAAAAAGACTGTACAATCGCTGGATGCTCCCTGATTCTACCATGGGTAGAAATGATTAAATAAATATGTTAATTAAATACTGTCATACTTCTCAAGTAGGTTTGTGAAGAGGGGGAAAAAAATCTGGGAGTTTTGTTCACTTAAAAAGAAAAAAAATCATTGCTATCCCCCCCATTGCCAATTGATTATGATTGGTTNAAAAGGGGGGGGGAGAAAGGCTGATTCTTTTAATACTTTTTTTTGAGGGGGGGTGCGGCTATTTGTTTATTTTTGCATGGTTCCTTTTAAATCTCTTGATTTGGGGAAAGCCCCCACTTCACGAATGCTTGCTTAAGGTCCCCAAAGCATTAAATATGTACATGTGTATGTATGTACGTATGTGTATATATGTACATGTATATATATGTATGTATATTATACAGACATATAAATGTATATGCATATATATGTATATATACACACATGTGTATACATATCTATATAGCTACATATATATATGTGTGTGTGTAGCTATAGATATATATACACACATATATACATATATATGTATACATATTTCCATTTTTTGGGTTTCTTTTTCTGATAGGAGCAATTAAAAAATGTAGTTAGAAGGGGGAAGCATTATAATTTTGCTGGCTTGTTTTAAAAAGACCCCTCCCCCAGTTTCCTCGTTTTTGTTTTTAATACTTTTTTCTTTCTTTTACTGTATATGCAATAACAAGGTTTATAAACGTAATAAGGAGAAGGAAAAAAAACAGTGGATGCTATTGATAAAGTATTTATGTAATTAATGGATGACTTGTAAATACCTGGCCTATGAATACTCGAAATTAAAATTTAATTTATTGATATTGTATATATGTCTGTAAATATAGACCGCAGCTGTCTTTCTGGGTTTTTTTTGTTTTTTTTTAAAAACTCATTTTCATTTCAAAGTCAGGTTCCAAGTTGTGAAGAGTTGCAACTTCAAAAAAAGTGGGGAAAAAAAAAGCAAAAATCCATCAGGGGAAGAATCATGTTTACATTTCCGATGTTTTTTTTTTGTTTTGTTTTACTGTGCCATTATAAAGAGAAAGGAATTGTTTTTGTTGATTTGAGGGGGGAGGGAGACGCATGCAAAACGCAGAACAATAGGGTACTTTTTTCTGACATGTTAGCGACCTACGAGGGACTAAGATGGTACCCATCTTTACTAATTTATTTATACAATTAATTTATGACAGTATGAAGAGTTCATCCAAACACTTCTCCCCCTTTTTTTAGACCCTCAAAACAAGTGAATTTTTCTTTTTTTTAGTAACGATAGGGGGGGTAACGGTTAACTAATACTAACCAAGCACTTAGACTGGATTCAGCATTTTTGTTCATCTATCTCTCCTTCCCAAGGACCTGGGATTGCCAGATGTGGATATTTGCTGGTGTTAGAGATTTTGTCTCAGGATTTAAGCTCTTCTGAGTAAAGCTGCCTTTTGCAATTGACTGGTGGGGATTTTGTTAACGCTGAAGGTGTTCAAGTGTCACTCCAGATGTTTTTGAGATTGCACCCAAGGTGATTGTCACCATTGGGACTATCTTTGCTTCTTCCACTTATATTTGCAGATCTTTGTATTTTGTGATTCTCTTCTCTCTCTTCTCTTCTCTTCTCTTCTCTTCTCTTCTCTTCTCTTGTCACAACCACTATCCAGACTTTTTTTTCTTATTGACAGTTATTAAATCTAGGATGTTCTGTGGCAGGTTATTATTATTATTATTGTTGGAATATTGAGTCCGATATTTTTACAGGTTCAAAATTTAGTGTTGAGCATTGTTGAAACCAAAACAGAAATAAATAGATTTGTTGAAATGGTTCAAAAGCTTTCCCCCTTTCCTGTAACCTTCCTCTCCCTCCTAAGAAAGTTGCTTTTAAGATCATTACAATTTCAATCTAAGTATTTTCTTTCCATTGTGGTGTCTTTGAGGCTCAACTGGTGTACCTTGAGGGCGCCTGGGTCAAAAAATATTTAACAAGTCTTTTTTCAGATTGCTTTGAATCTGAATTGTTTTGTTTTGAGTAGGGGGGTAAGATAAATCCCTCCCCAAAAAAGCAATTAAAAAGCGAGATGGTACCAGTACAACCAGATATGTGTTTACTGAGATGTAAATCCTGTTGACATCAATGAATGTGGAAGCTAGAAAAGGCTATATACAAGCTCAGTTTTGGTTTCATTCAAATTTGCAAGGGGGCAAGTATGTACATGTGTTTAAGCCTTCCATTCACATGTACTTTGCTGGGTAGAGCAGAGCGCTGGCTGGGCCCATTGACATCAATGGGTTTACACAAAAAAGATTTGTCTTCATTATTTGCTGATTTTCCCCTGCCCTGCTCAACCCCACCCCACCCCCCCAAAAAATTGCCTTCAAAACTTCACCATGGAAGCAGTAAGCCTGGCAAAAATCAAGATATACACTATTCAAATCTCAAATCAAGATGTCTCCGTCTTAACTTTGCAATTTTGTGTATAAAAGGCTTCTAAGAATCGGTACAAAATCTGATGGGGATCTGGGCAGGGCTGGAGTTACAAAGTTAATCGAGGGAGCTAAACAGTTAATTTTGTTTAATTATAACGATGATTCTGCCGGGGGAATAGAAATCAACCTAGCTTCAAACTTCTATCCGGCCTCTCCTCTCCTCTCTTCATCTGTATTTATGATTAAGGGGAAATATTTATACAGCTCACAAGCCTCCGCCAAGCAGGGGCGGAGAGAATGAGGGTTGTAAATCTTGGGGGAGGGGAGTTAAGAGTGGACTTTCAGCCCCCTTTCCCTAAAACTCTGGAAGGTGAAACCCCCGGGACGGAGCGGACCCTTCACACGGCCTCTCCATCCGAGTCAGGTTCCAGCAAGTCCCGCTTTTGAAAATGGGGTATTGTAAAGACCCCGACGACGCTGTAAATATCGGGGTTTTTGGGGGTGGTGGTGGAATCTTCTTCCCCCCACCTCAACCCCGGTTCCATCCTCCGCCGCCGTCTCCTCACGTAACTTCCTTCTCGCCTCTGACTCGCGTGCGCCCTTCGGATCCACACGGATCTCTTTTTTTGGAGGAGAAGTGGGGCCGTCGAAATTCTGCGTTAGGTTATTTCTAAAAAAAAACAAGCAACGACTCTCCCCCCACACACACATCCGGACCCCTGCGACGCCCTTCCCCTCGGGAAACGGGAGAGAAAACCTAGTTAGACGGCTGGCCCGTCTCACTTTTCAGCCTCCAACTTCGCGCCGGTACTTGCAAGGCGGAGCGGCGGGAAAAGGGAGAATCTGATGGAGGACAAAAGTTTCGGTTGACAAATGATTTGTTTGTGTACTCTTGGCAGAGCGGAGGGGAGAGACAGACTTTTAGTTTTTGCTTTATCTTCTCATTTATTTATTAAAAAATGTGGGTGTCTCTCTCTGTGTCCGTCTCTTTCTCTGCTTCCTTTTTGGGTCTTCCTCTTTCTCTCTTTTCTCTTTCTCTTTCTTTCTCTCTTTTATCTTTCTCTTTCTTTCTCTCCGTTTGTCTTTCTCTCTCTCTTTCTCTTACTCTCTCTGCCTTTCTGTCTCCTTTCTTTGTCTTTGTCTCTTTCTCTCTCTTTTTCTTTCTCTCCGTTTCTTTTTCTTTTTTTCCTCTTTTTCTTTCTTTCTCTCCGTTTCTCTTTCTCTCTTTTTTCTCTTACTCTCTCTGTCTCTGTCTCCTTTCTTTGTCTTTCTCTCTTTCTCTTTTTCTTTCTCTCCGTTTCTCTTTCTCTCTTTTTCTCTCTTTTTCTTTCTTTCTCTCCGTTTCTCTTACTCTCTTTCTTTCTTTCCTTTTCTCTTTCTCTCCGTTTCTCTTTCTCTCTTTTCTCTCTTACTTTCTCTCTCTCCCTCTCTCTCTCTCCTTCCTGTTTCAGTTACATTCCTTTACGAAATACAGCACAGGCAGAAAGCGGCATCCGTCCGTGCCGGTAGGTGCGCCCGCGCGTGTAAAGATCTGTGTAATCCCCAAAGCCCAGCGAACCACGAAACTTATTCCTCTGTTACTTTGCGGCGCATTCAGATGTAATTACATTAAAGTTCTCTGCCGGTTCACTTCGGAATTAGCTTAGCTTGCTAAGACGCGCACACCGAAGGCAGGGTGTGACCTATACATCCCACCCTCCTCCTTCCCCCCCCCGCAAAAAAACCCCCTGAATTTCACTCCTCTCTGGTTAAACCATCCAAACGCAGGTAGAGGAATTTCAATCCCCGGGCTTTGCTTCCGAGTAAACTTTGAAAGAAGGCCCGGACGAGAGGCCTCCTCGCTATCTATTCTCCCCGAACACCCCTGCCTCAAATTAACGGGCTGCTCTTTTAACGACGATGCGGGTCCTAAAACGGGGACCCCCGTCGGTAGAGCCTGGGGGTTTCTCCCAGGGCGCTGGGGGTGGAGAGGGGGGGGGTTGAGCAGCGCTCGCCCGTCCTAGGAGCCGGAGGCAGAGCGAGCGATCCAGCCTCAATCGACCGAAGCGGCGTCTCTATATTTTATAGCCGGGACTGTTGGCTTCGATCGCAGGTGGGCCCATAAGAAGAGGCTGGGCCAGGCCGAAGCGGGGTTTGTGGACTCCGGGTGCTGTGAGGCTCCGGGCCTTACAAGAACACCCGGTGGGACCCAGTCCAGCCAGGTAGTTTAGGCGGGCAAGCCCCCCTCGTCCCAGAAGCCAACTAGCCAGTTGGCCACAATTGCAAACCAACTAGCCGTTGTGGTACTCATTTGTATTCGCTTGCCCCTGTGTGCGCAGAGAGGGGGACCTTGATTCTGGCTTCCGGGCTGCACGGGGAAACAGCCCCGTTCGTGTGGATGCCAGGGAGAGTTACTCCCGAGTAAACAAGTCTCCGAGGTGGGATTGCTAGGTTGAGCGGATTCCAAATTCCACTTAGGGATGAAAGACGCGGTCCCCTCTCCCTTGCCTTGCCTTTTATCGTAACGGGAGCCCTCGACACCCCCCGCCCCCCAGACAGGATTAAACGCAGGGCGGCTGGAAACCGAATTGCGAATCGACAACGTTGCTTTTAAAAAGATAATTCGGAAATTGACGGGGCGCCGGGGACCACGGCTGTAGAATCGGAAAAACACGCTCTCATTCCAATTCGTTTCCAAGGGCTACACGCGAGAGCGGCCGGTTTTCTTGTTTTAGTCCGCTTCCGCCTGCTTGGTGACCTCCGTGAGCTTTTAAGATGCTTTATGGCCGCCCATAAAACATGTATTTTGTGAGGCAGGAAGGAGAGGGAGAGAGAGGGGAGAAGGAGAGCTGGGAAGGAAGGAAGGAAGGAAGGAAGGAAGGAAGGAAGGAAGGAAGGAAGGAAGGAAGGAAGGAAGGAAGGAAGGAAGGAAGGAAGGAGCAGAAAGGAATGAGAAAAAAACAGGGAAGGGAAGACCAGGAAAGGAGGGAGAAAAGAATGAAGGGACAAAAGGCAGGAAAAACAGAAGGAAAAAAGAAGAGAACCAAATACAGAATGCCTTAAAAGGAAGGAAGGAACGAACAAGGGAAATTTGTTCGTTCTTCAACTTGGGAACCTCGCTTGGCGGAAGATGGCGGGAAGGGGTATTTACTCAGGAGTAAGTAAGTGTTCTGCTTTCAGTGACGCCGCTTCCGTCGCGGCTGGCACGGGGAAGGAGCCACGGACGGGAGTTCGAACCCGCGTCTCCCTTCCAAATCCGTCCGAGCCTTCAGACAAGCCGGAGCGCTCCTGTTTCTTCGAGGGGGGGCCCCACAGCCTTCTCCAACTCGGCGCCCTCCAGTCTTCCTGGCCAGGCCGCGCCAGGCCTCCAGGAAGGTACTTGGCCACGGGGCATGAAAGGCGCCGAGAGGAGGTAGCCTGGCTCCTTTCTCACCTCCGGAGCTGAAACGAAAACCGCTGAGCCGGGTTGTGTCCGACCTGTATCGCCCCCGGGACCCGCGCTTCAAAGGCAAGCGGGGTCCCTGGTATACAGGAAAAGGGTCCCAAGCTGACGGCGGTACGCGCCGGACCTCCACGTGCCAACCTAGGTGTCCGCTGAACAGTAAGTGTGGACGTGCCCAACTCTACCACGCTTCCCCAGCTCATGTTTTTGTTCTGTAATTGCGCCCGTTTGTAGTGGGTGCTTCTCTAGTTGTCTCTGGCCCGCCGTCTCCCACCACTGTGGCCTGGATCTGAGTGGGACGGCCATAGAAATTGGTTTAAATCAATAAATAATCATCCGAAGGGATGAAGGGAAGAGGAAGACAGCGGGAAAGAGAAGTTGAAAGGAAGAAGAGAAGAGAAAAGGAAGGAGGAAAGAGGAGAGAAGAAAAAGAAGGAAAAAAGAAGGCGAGGGAAAGGAGAGAGGAAAGGAGAAAAAAGAGGGTGAAAGAAAGAGGAAGGAGGCAGAGGAGGAGAAGGAAGAGGAGGAGGAAGAGGAGAAGGAAGAGGAAAAGCAAAAGGAAGAGGAAATGAAGGGAAATGAATGTTCCAACCATTTACCCCAAAACGATTTTTTTTCCAATTCCAAAAATGGGGGGGGGCGTCTTATCCTCCAGATTCCAACCTCGAAATCAACTTCTTTTTTTCCAGAATACAAAATCAGCTTGATTTCCGCCTCTCCCCCCTCCCCAAACACCTAGCCCACCCTGCAGCTCCCGCTTCCGCTGGAAAAGAGGAAGCGAAGGTAGGTAGCATCAGGAGAAACCTCCGAGGTCACCCTGTCCACACTCAGGCCAGCCCAGGGACAGACCCACCCGCCCTCATTAGAACTGGACGCCCACCGCCTCAAATTCAGGCCAGCTGCTTTATCGCGTTTTGGAACCGGGAGAAAAAGAACAGGCGAAGCCTTCCAAAGGAGCGCCTCTGCGCCCCCCGAAAAGCTGGTTTTAAGCTGATTACGGGGGGAGGGGAGGCCCGTCGGGGAAGATGGAGATACTCGAAAGTGTGGCTGAAAGTGTGGGGCGAAAAGTCCCTTTGGTGTGGTTTTATGGCTTAAGGAAGAACGGCGCTGCTCTGGAAAACCGCAGTTAGTAGTAGTACTTAGTACCAGGTTACGGAAGAGTGGGGTAGTGTGAAGTAGCGACTGGGTTAAGAGAGAAAGGAGAAAAGAGGGAAAGCAGAAGGAGGAAGAGGAGGAAAGGAAAAAGAAAAGGAACAGGAAGAGGGAAGGAGGGAAGGAAGAAAAGGATAAAAGTGAGAGGAAGGAAGGAGGGAAAGAAAGAGAAGAGAAGGGAGGGGGAAGGGAAGGAAGGAAAGGGAAAAAGAAGGGAAGGGAAGGAAAGGAAAGGATCTCTTCAGGGCAGAACTCTCTCTCTCTCTTGACATAAAATAGTCACGTTAATGAGTAACTCTGGTGGCGCTTGTTGGACGAGGTAAACAGCGAACAATTCCCGGATTATCATCTTTATTACTCATCTGGCGCCTGGCTTGATACTCCATTGGTTTTATGGGTTGGTTAAGGTGGAGCCAGGCGGCCTTCGCCTTGCGTGGGGAGACAGCGCCACCTATCTCCAGGAGCAGGGAACAGCGCGAGCTTGCCTTCGTCCCCAAATCCCAACTCGGCCCCTTCCTCCCTGCGCCCACCGAGGTGTGGCGGATGGAGGTGAGTCCACACGGAGCGCCTCGCGTGGTTCCCACGTATCCTAGCACCTCCAAGACACGTGGAGTGGATCTTCTGGAGGTGAATTTCTTTAACCGAGACAGGTTCAGAAAGTTAAACGTCCCTATGTTACCTATGTTTTTTTAAAGTTCAATTAACCTCATTTTTTTTAAAAAAAGGAACGTTCCTTCCTTCCTTCCTTCCTTCTCTTTCCTTTCTCTCCTTCCTACCTTTGCTTCCTTCCTTCCTTCCGTCTCCCCCTCCCTCGCTCTCTTCCTCCCTTCCTCCCTCCTTCCCTCCCTGTAATCTCTCTTTCTTCTTTCTTACTCTTTTTTCCCATTCTTCCTTTGAGGTGAGAAACCAGCATCTGAATTATTTTTGATCTTTTTCTAACTTCTGAAGTGAGGAGGGAGGGAGGAAAAGGAGAGAGGAAAAGAAGGAAGGAAGGAAGGAAGGAAGGAAGGAAGGAAGGAAGGAAAGAAAGAAAGAAAGAAAGAAAGAAAGAAAGAAAGAAAGAAAGAAAGAAAGAAAGAAAGAAAAAAAGAAAGAAAGAGAAAGAAGGAAGGAAGGAAGAAAGAAGGAAGGAAGGAAGGAAGGAATTTGTATGTAACCTTTAAAATTGTACTTACAAGTACTGTGAAGCAATTTTCTTCTGTTCCTTTTTATTTTTTTCTTTCTGCCCTTGTAGACGTTCCTTTATTTTTCTGTTTTCTCTTTCTTTTCCCCTTGCATTAGTTCTTGTTCATTTTTTTTATCTTCTGTTTAAAATCTATAGTAAAAAAAAAACATGTACTGAAAAAGTACGCACACAATTTTTCTACTGCAACTGTAATTTCAACGGCACTGATTAAAAAAAAAAGTCCTGGCGCTTTTCAGCATCCCCAGAGTCGTGTGACCCAAATTTAGACGCTGGGCCACTGACTCGTCTTTATGACCGCTGCGGTGTCCCAGGGCCATGTGAAGACCATGTGTGAGCTTCCCAGCCAGCTTCCGACAAGTAGAGTCAATGCTTCTATCAATGTTCTATCATTCGATCAATGTTAAGTGGATCCACTTAATTGCTTAATAACCATGGCACAGGAGCTCGTAAAATCAGGCAAGACGTATCCAGCGTTGCTTAGCTGTGAAAATTCTGATCCCATTTTTGGTCATAAATGGAGGACTGCCTGTATTTTGTTCGATCTTGAAAAGCTGAGCAGATTTATTTATTTGGATATCTACTCCAGTACAAGGAAATCCCAGGATTATAGTTTGGAGCGGGTAGCTGGAAAGAAATCAAGGATAAACTTTCTCTCCCTTGGTGCCAAGAAAACTGCATGGATCTGGAAGTCCCCAGCTCAATTCAGCCTAAAAGGTTTGCCAAGTTAACGGTGAGAAAGCAAATTAAACCCCTTCTTAAGGGCTTAGCATCCATTTAAAAGTTTAAGAAGGATCTTCCATGCCTGCTTCCTTTGGTGCTTGTTACAGAAACTCTTAATTTTTTTTTTCAGCTTTAGTTTGCAGTTTCTGGAACCCAAAAATGCTTTTTCAGGAGGCAGCTGCACTTTCTTGTTTTCCTTTGAAGATGGTTTGGCTTCTCGGTCGCTGTTTGGGACAACGATGACCTGGATGGTTAAGAATCTCCATAGACATTTAGTCAGGCACTTTGGGTCAGAGCCGAAGAAGCTTCTGGGATGAGAAGTGAAACGTCTTCAAAGAAAAACAAGAAGGTCCAATTGCCTCCTGAAAAAGCCCCTTTGGATGTCGGAGAACCTCCATGGACATTTAGTTTCTGGAACATGCTGAGACAGGAAGAAAAACCCGGAATTCCTATTCTGGAATAGAAAATCAGAATACAGGTAGTCCTTCATTCCCCACCATTTGTTTGAAGTTACAACAGCACGGAATAAAAGGGACCTATGACCGTTTTTCGCACTTATGACCGTTGCAGCATCCCTCACAGGATTGAAGGCCTGAAACTTTGGAAAGTAAAAGGAAGGAAGACTGACAAGCATCAAGAAAGCCAGACAGATTTAAGGAACGTTTTCTTTATCCCTCCAGGGCCAATGTGTTAAATTTAGTAAATAAATCAGGAAAGAAAGAAAGAAAGAAAGAAAGAAAGAAAGAAAGAAAGAAAGAAAGAAAGAAAGAAAGAAAGAAAGAAAGAAAGAAAGAAAGAAAGAGAGAGAGAGAGAGAAAGAGAAAGAGAAAAAAGCAATAGAGAGAGAGAGAAACATAGAAAGAAAGAAAAAAGGAAAGAAAGAAAGAAAAAGAGAGAGAGAAAGAGAAAGGAAGGAAGGAAGAAAAAGAGAAAAAGAGAAAGAAAGAGTAAATAAATCAGGAAAGAAAGAAAAAGAAAGAGAAGGAAGGAAAAAAGAAAGGAAGGAAAGAAAGAGAAAGAAAAAGAGAAAAAGAAAGAAAAGAAAGAAAAAAGGGAAGGAAGGATAAAAGGAAGGAAGGAAAGAGAAAGAGAGAAAGATAAAGAAAAAGAAAGAAAGAAAGAAAGAAAGAAAGAAAGAAAGAAAGAAAGAAAGAAAGCTTGGCAAGTGGTTCATATTTATGACACATGATCTGCTTTTGCGACCTTCTGACAAGCGAAGTCAGTGGGGAAGAACAGCAGGGATTCACTGAACAACGGTGGCAAAAAAGGTCGTAAAAGGGGGCAAAACTCACTTAACAACGGTCTTGCTTAGCAATGGAGATTTGGGGCTCCCTTGAGGTCGTAAGTCGAGAACTACATGTAGCCACAGATGGTGTGGCAATGTTTTGTCCGAAGGGGTCAAGTCCTCCTGCACCACTGGCTTTCGGGATTCAGCCTGTCTCTGGCCACCCCACACACTAACTCTGCCTCCCTGGATTAACTCCTTTTCAGAGTTCACACACAAAGTGTAAACGAACTTACTCATCGGGCTGGTTTAGCTGCTGTTTTTCTAGGTTCCTGTCAATCTTCCTGTTTCTCAGCCATCAGAACGGCATCGGTGGGCGGGGAGTGAGTGACTGGTGTTATCCCCAGGTATGGAACAAGGAAAGTCACGCACCACCGCTGAAGTGTTTGCCTTGGGGATTTTAGAAAAGCAGTTATTTATTGTGACTTAACGGCAAGGGTCAGGAACTTGTCAATACTTTTTTTAGGAGGGGACCTTTGGAAAGTAAAATGAAAGAAGCCTGTCTAGCATCAAGAAAGCCAGGAAGATTTAAGGAACGTTCTCTTTATCCCTCTAGGCTGGAAAGGGGACAAGAGCCAGTGTGTTAAATTTAAGAAATAAATCAGGAAAGAAAGGAAGGAAGGAAGAGAGAGAGAGAGAGAGAGAGAGAGAGAGAGAGAGAGAGAGAGAGAGAGTCTCTCTCTCTCTCTCTCTCTCTAACAAAGAGAAAGATAGAAGGAAAGAAAAAGAGAGAGAGAAAGAGAAAGAGAAAGGAAGGAAAAGAAAGAGAAAGAGAGAAAGATAAAGAAAAAGAGAGAAAGAAAGAACGGTGTTTCAGAATCTTCAGAGTTTCTTGAAAACAGCCTACTTATAACAGTTGCAGCATCCTGATGGCCACTTGATCAAAATTCAGACACTTGGCAACTGACTCATATTTATGACAGTAGCAGTGTCATGGGACCATGTGATCCCCTTTTGCGACCTTCTGACAAGCCAATCAAGGGGAAGCCAGATTCACTTCACAACCATGTTACCACCTTAACAACTGCAGGGGTTCACTTAACAACTGAAGCAAGAAATGTCGTAAAATGGGGTAAAACTCATTTAACAACCGTCTCAGCAACAGAAACTTTGGGCACAATTCTGGTCGTAAGTCAAGGACTATCTGTAGAAAATGCTTGGCATTGCCTGCCTCCTTGCCGCCCTCTACTGGTCACCTGGAACTTTAATGAAGATGTATGGACTTCAACTCCCAGAATTCCCCAGCCATGCAAAGGAAAGGAAGCAGGGTCTCTCCAGAGGAACTAACGTTTAAACCATTTATTACTGAACAGTTTCTCTTCTTTTTCTAGCTGTGGTTATAATCATGCTGAGCAATTGAAGATTAATAACATATGTTTAGCTGATTTCATGCATGATGTTGAATGGCTTTATATTAATTATTTCTACCTAAGCGCAGAATTTCCTTTCGTTTCAATATAGAAGATTTTTATGTGGAAACTGACCCACTTCTCCACCCCACCCTCTAAAATTTGCATTCATTTCCTCACTGTAGGAATAGGTGCCGTCATTCAAAATTAATTTTCCTGCTATTCACAGAAGAAATAAAATGAACAGTAATTTCACGAAGAGGGAAACTTAAAAGCAAAATTAAACCGTTCGTATACTGCCATCTGCTGGCACTGGTGGGTTAGTGCAAAAAAAGAGAAAAGTTGGGTCTAGAATAGATACAGAATTCTTTTCTGAATATAGGCAGGATTGCAGAGATTTAATTTGATGTTTGCTCTCAAGATATTTGCAGAGCCAAAGTCGTTTTTAGCACAGGTGAAGTTTGCAAACCACAGCAAGCCTCTAACTAAACCCTTAGAGATGCAATTCAACTTTGGGAGAAAGAAAGAAAGAAAGAAAGAAAGAAAGAAAGAAAGAAAGAAAGAAAGAAAGAAAGAAAGAAAGAAAGAAAGAAAGAAAGAAAGAAAGAAAGAAAGAAAGAAAAAAATAAAAAAGAAAGAAAGAAAGAAAAAGAAAGAAAGAAAGAGAAAGAAAGAGAGAAAGAAAGAAAGATTAAAGCAGAAATGATTTTCTTCACAGTCAGGGTGCTTTATAAGTAAAACCGTTCAGGTGTCAGCCAGTAAACACAAGGAACACAACCGAAATAGGAAGGCATTACCAGATTCTAGGTCTTCTAGTCCAACCCCCTACTCAGATGGGAAACCCTACATTATTCCAGATAAATGGTTGTCCAACCTCTTGTTAAAAACTTCCAGTAATGAGCACCCACAACTTCTGGAGGCAAGCCGTTCCACTGGTTAATTGTGCTCACTGTTAGGAAATTTCTCCTTATTTCTAGGTTGGTTCTCTCCTTGATTGGTTTCCCTCCGTTGTTTCTTGTCCTGCCTTCTGGAGCTTTGGAGAATAGGTTGACCCCCCCCCTTTTCTTTGTGTCTGCCCCTCAAATATTGCAAGCCTGCTGTCATGTTCCCCTTAGTCCCTCATTAGCTGTTGTCCTACTGAAGCTATCAAAAACATCACTACTTTATTGGCACTTCCAATTCAAACTTTCTTTCTCTCTAAGGAGCAATGGAGTGTGCTTTTCCCCTACATAGAGGAATTTCAGCCACCCCTGGATTTTCTTCCCATCTTAGGTGCCTATTAGCTTGATGTTCTTTCAGTCTCTCCTCACAATAGCTGCTAATGATTGTGCTCATTTATTTCTCCTGGCATTAAATCAAACAAATGCAGACAACATCAAATGAAGAGACTGAGGTGGGAAGGAATGCATGCGATTTATTTTATTTGCATGGGGTGAGCGCTGAGAAAACTTGGTCTTCCTGAATGTCTCAGAAGATAGGAGACAGACAGACAGACAGAGGATAGATAGATAGATAGATAGACAGACAGACAGACAGACAGACAGACAGACAGACAGACAGACAGACAGACAGACAGAGGTGATAGATCAAGAGATAGATAGAAACATAAGGTAGAGAGACAGATAGATATAGATAGATATAGATAGATAGATAGATAGATAGATAGATAGATAGATAGATAGATAGATAGATAGATAGATAGATAGATAGATAGATAGATAGATAGGCAGGCAGGCAGGCAGGCAGGCAGGCAGGCAGGCAGGCAGGCAGACAGACAGACAGACAGACAGACAGACAGACAGAGGTGATAGATCAAGAGATAGAAACATAAGGTAGAGAGACAGATATAGATAGATAGACAGACAGACAGACAGACAGACAGACAGACAGATAAGAGAGTGGGAGAGGGAGAGGGAGGGAGGGAGAGAAAGAGAAAAAGGATTGACTCCTTGGATGTGTTCTTGGTGAAATGTTAAGAGAAGCAGGCTTGACTTGAAGGTGACTTTATTTATTTAATCCCCACATCTAACCTTCTTATCCCAGCATGGACTTGGCTCTGCAGACCTCCAGGATCTGGTCCTAAACTGCATCTTGAAGGGTCTGAAAGGGAAGGATTGAAGTGTGTGTGTGGCCCCCCCCCCTTTACCTCCTCCTCCAGTTTAATCCATTCGAAGGGAAACTTTCCCGTAGCTGATTAATCCGGTTCCCTTCTCGGCTAAACCACAGGTGTTTCTTCTCCTTTTCCGACCAGAAACCCTCTGACTTTCCGCAGACTCCGACACAAAAATAAGAGACGAGAACCGCATCTCTTCTTGGGAACACGCCTTGCCAAATTGCCGAAGGATGCAGACAAGAGATCCGTATTTCATTCTGGTCTTTTCTTCCAGGATAATGAAGTCAACCTTAGACGGCCTTTGAGAAACTGGGCTTCTTCAGAAATTTAATTAGGGGAAGAGGTGGAGTGGGGCTGGATGCAAAATGGGGCCAGGAAGAGGACAGGGGTCATATCATCTCCAAAACGATGGAGTTGGCCTCGAGGCCAGGAGGGAAATAGACAGAGGCCATATTGCATCAGATCGATGAAATGACTCCTGGATTTTACAGGAAATAGTAATCCTCACTTATCAACCACCCATTCAACAACTGACTGAAGTTATGATGGTGCTGCACAAAGGGACTTAGGATAGTCCTCAAAGTTCTGGCCTCTGTTGCACTGCCTCTGTGGACATGGGATCCCACTTACGACGGCTGCAGTGTCCTGGCGCCACCATTTGCGACCTTTCCTGCAAGTCAGGCACGCTCCTAAGTATATAAATGTATAATTTAAATATTTTGGACCTATTCTCCAAAGCCCCAGAAGGTAGGACAAGAAGCGACGGACAGAAACTAATCCAGGAGAGAAGCAACCTGGAACTAAGGAGAAATTTCCTGATGGTGAGGACAATCAATCAGTGGAACGACTTGCCTCCAGAAGTTGTGGGTGCTCCATCACTGGAGGTTTTTAAGAGGAGATTGGACAGCCACTTGTCCAGAATGATATTCTTGAGCTGGGGGAGATTGGGCTAGAAGACCTCCAAGGTCCCTTCCAACGCTGTTATTCTGTATTCCGTAGAATTATAATATGCATTTTCAAGAAAGCTCAGGACTGTATGATTTGGAAACATGCAGAAAAGGCCTTCATCCTGCACTAGATAGGCAAGGGTTAAAATGATGAAATCAGTAAAACAAATGTATTACAGCCATATGGCCAGAAACAGTAAAATATCCAATTGTAGGCTGCATATATACATACATACATACATACATATATAAAAATGCACTGTGTGATGTACTGATGAATAAAACACATGTAACAAAACAAACAATGCCTTAGTAGACCTATTTCCTTTTCATTTTGCAATTTTAATCGGTTTCTATATGTATAATTGTTTTTATCTGTATCTTAATTACATCGTAAGCTTGCTCAGAGCCGCCTTGAACCAGGAGACAGGGAACGTCTCAATGAATGAATGATTAAGCGATTAATTAAACAAACAAACAAATACATCCCCCCCCATGGCTTCTTACATCTTCCTTCAGGGAAGGCCCTTGCCCCCCCCCTATCAAGTCAAAAAAAGGAGCTGCCTAAGAGATGTGGGCAGCTCGGTCGGAATTCGATCTCGCCTCTTTCTTCTTACTCATCCGGCAAGCGGAGACTCCCTTGCAAAATATCCGGGCCTAGCCTGACGCCACCCAGCGAAGAAAGATCGTGAAGTAGCATTCTGGGGCCTCTCCTCCTCCTCCTCCTCCCTTTGATGGAGTTATTTGCAAATGTGTCGTTTGGCTTTTCCTTGCTCGCCTGTGGAAGCTGCTTGCCAGCAAATGCAATCCAAGCCAGTAGTCCTGTTTGCGTCAGCCGCCTAAAAATGCAGATCAGAATGATAAGAGGGATCTTTTGCTGACGTTTTCACTGGATTTGTTTAGAGATTCCTGGTTCAAAGGTTCCTCCCTCTCTGGAGAATTAAAGGTACAGGTAGTCCTCGTTTAGTGACCGTTTGGAGTTACAACAGGGCTGGAGGCTAAAACATAGGAAGAACGGTTGCTGGAACTGGGAATGTCTAGTTTAACAAAGAGAAGGACCAGGGGGGACGTGATAGCAGTGTTCCAGTATCTCAGGGGCTGCCCCAAAGAAGAGGGAGTCAAGCTATTCTCCAAAGCACCAGAAGGCAGGACAAGAAGCAACGGATGGAAACTAATCAAGAAGAGAAGCAACCTGGAACTAAGGAGAAACTTCCTGGCAGTCAGAACAATTAATCAGTGGAACAATCTGCCTCCAGAAGTTGTGAATGCGCCAACACTGGAAGTCTTTAAGAAGAAACTGGACAGCCATTTGTCTGAAATGGTATAGGGTTTCCTGCCTGAGCAGGGGGTTGGACTAGATGACCTCCAAGGTCCCTTCCACCACCACCACCATCATCATCATTATCACCATTATCATTATTATTATTATTATTATTATTATTATTATTATTATTATTATTATTATGATGTTGTTGTTGTTGTTGTTGTTGTTGTTGTTGTTGTTGTAGTAACTTTTTACACCACTCAGAGGCTCTTTAGTGCATGGATTATGAGGCACGTTGCAAGGGTGCGGCCACAAGTGGCAGGGTGTGCATTTTTTCCAGCAGCAGCAGCAGCAAACGGCTTCTTCACTTCAGACTTCGCCCTGGAGGCAATCGAATTGAGCCTGCCAGTTTTCTCACCTTATGGACGAGCCTGGTGGTACCTCTCAGTCTGGCTGTTTTTACGGCTGGCAGCTCCAAAGAGCCTTTGGAGAATATTTGGAGAGTGTGGAAGTGTGTGGCTAAGAACGGAGGGAAGGGATGGGTGAAGTCCTTCTTTCCTCTTCAGAAAAGAGGAGTGGGAGAGCCAGGGTGGCGCAATGGCTCAATGCAGCATTATTGCAGGCTGACTCTGCCCACAAGTCAGCAGTTCGATCCTGACCTGCTCAAGGTTGACTCAGCCTTCCGTCCTTCCGAGGTCGGTGAAATGAGGACCCAGATAGTTGGGGGCCATAGGCTGACTCTGGAAACCGCTTAGAGAGGGCTGGAAAGCACTGTGAAGCGGTATGTAAGTCTAAGCCTATTGGTAAGTGGGAAGGAAAGGAAGGGAGGGAGGGAGGGAGGGAGGGAGAGAGGGAAGGAAGGAAGGAAGGAAGGAAGGAAGGAAAGGAAGGAAGGAAGGAAGGAAGGAAGGAAGGAAGGAAGGAAGGAAGGAAGGAAGGAAGGAAGGAAGGAATGCTGCTAGATTGGTAAAAAAAAAAGTGGTTGCATAAGTATCTGTGTATTGGGTTAAATGTGTAGGTGGAATGGGGTCAATGGAGGGAAAACAGATGTGGGATTGTGTGGAAGGTTGCTAGGAGAGAACCTGACAGTTTATTTATCTAAATCCAAATGACTGCTGGAGAAATTGTGTGAAAACACCTGAGTAGCTGAGAAATGAGCTAATAATAGCAACTAAAAGCAATGTATGGATAGACTCCTTCGGGCTACCCAGACGTTTTGTTCCTCTCTTTTTGATGTTCAGAACTTGGATGTTGTAAAAGACGCATGAAGCTACCTTGGCAGCCAGCCACTACGTGAGATACCTGGATGGAGAGTTAGAATTTGGGGCTGGTTTTTTTAATTTTTATTTTAACCACTTGCCTTTGTTTGGGATCCAGAAAACGGAAAAGAACGTCTCCGACGCTAGAAGTTGTTGGAAACTGGAACATCTCTGGTGTTCCATGGTGAGCAGTTGTTGGAAATAGAGAACACTGAATTAGAACAGAGTTGGAAGGGACCTCAGAGGTCTTCTAGTCCAGGGCTTTTCAACCTTTTCACCCATTGTACCACTTTTAGGATATGGCAACATCCGAGTACCACCAGTCACCTAGCAAGGTGTCAAAAAACTTGATGACCAAAAAAAAAAATAAGTAAAAAAGTGATGAAGTACAGGTAGTCCTCGACTTACAACAGTTTGCTTAGTGACTGTTCGATGTTACAACGGCACTGAAAAAAGTGCCCCCCAAGCCGCAGCAAAGCAAGACACCTGCCTGCCCGCCCGCTCTTCCTCCTGTCTGAGGTTTTCATTGTTGTGAGCATTTCTGTTGAGGATTGGCAGCGGGGGTGGGGTGGGGAGGGTGTTTGGTTTTTATTCCCCACCCCCCGTCTGCTGGGTGGTTGCAGCAGGTTTTGGTCAATTCCTATGATCCTGGGACACTGTGACCGTCATAAATATGAATCAGTTGCCAAGCATCTGAATGTAAATCACAAGACCCTGGAGAGGCTGCAACATTCCAGCTGATCGGCGCTTCTTCTGGGCTCAGCAGAAGCACCAGGATCAGCGCCGAGCTCCAGCTGGAGCCTGGCGCTGATCCTGGCGCTTCCGCTGAGCCCTGAAACCCCCGAAGTGCTGATCCTGGCGCTTCCGCTGAGCCCTGACAGCCCTGCAGCTCCAGCCGTCTCTCGCTCAGGCTTGTGCGGTGCTGCCGCCGGTTCAGCTCATTCCCCTTCCCCGCTACCATTTTTCTAGGATGGTCGCGTACCACCTGCCAGGTGCCAATGTACCACAGGTGGTACACGTACCACTGGTTGAAAAGCCCTGCTCTAAAGAAGAACCCCCCATCCCACCCAATCCTACACCCGGAGTCCCTTCCCAAACCAGAAGACTCATGAGCCATAATATCCAAGGTCGTTCTTTTGATCGTCCCTTGCCAGAATCCCGGGGAAGAAAAAAGAGGCAAAATTCTTAGGGCCACCTGGAAAAGGAAGGCCAGGTCCCCAGTCCTGGGCTGAATCTTTTTTTCCATGAAATCACAGACAAAAGGAAGGAAAGCCAGGTTGAATTGAGAACATCTTTGTACATCTGTGTCTACGCCCCATTCCTGTGTGGTTCTCAACCTGTAGGGAAAGATGGCTTGTTGAGGCTTGATTTCAATGGAGACTGCCATGCTATTTTTTTCTCTCTCTCTCCCCAGGCAGTATTGCTCTGCAGCCTGCCCCCCCCCCTTCCTCACTTTCTCTCCTCTCCTTGTTTAATTCATTAATGAATTGCTGTTTGTTATTATTAAAAAAAAACACCTTTGAAAAGAATGCGGTCTTTTAACTTCCTGTCCTTCCCCTCCAGCTCTTTGGCAGTCAGACAGGGGCTTGCAAAAGCTATGACGGAATCAGGGACTCGTTTATTTGTCCTTTTTTTTTTTTCCATAGCCAAACAAGAGTCAACACATTCCTCCCACACCAGACAGACAACAACAGCTCATACCCTGAAGTGAAGCATAAGAGAACTGACTTCACATCCTTCACATCCCCTCCACGCCTCCTTGGCTCTGCTTCTCTGCATTGCTGACGTGGGTCCTGAAGAGGTTGGTCTTCTCCTAGGACCTAGAAGGATCAATCAAGACAGCTCAGCATCAATGTCAGCTAAGAGCTAACAAAATCACAGAGTTGGGAAGGGAGCTTCGAGGTCTTCTAGTCCAACCCCTTGCTAAGCAGGAAACCCTAGACCATTTCAGACAATTGGTCGCCCAGTCTCTTCTTAAAAGCCTCCAGTGATGGAGCATCCACAACTTCTGGAGGCAGGTTGTTCCACTGGTTAATTGTTCTCACTGTCAGGAAGTTTCTCCTTAGTTCCAGGTTGCTTCTCTCCTTGGTTAGTTTCCATCTGTTGCTTCTTGTTCTGCATTCAAGGGCTTTGGAGAATGGGTTGACCCCCCTCTTAACAGAATATCGGAGTTGGAAGGGGGCTTGGAAGCAAGACAAGAAGCAACGGATGGAAACTAATCAAAGAGAGAAGCAACCTGGAATTAAGGAGAAACTTCCTGACAGGACAATCAACCAGTGGAACAGCTTGCCTTTAGAAATTGTAGGTGCTCCATCACTGGAAGTTTTAAAGAAGAGACTGGACAGTCATCTGTCTGAAATGGTATAGGATCTCCTGCTTGAGCAAGGGGTGGGACTAGAAGAGTTCCAAGGTCCCTTCCAGCTCTATTCTAATTGATTGACTGACTGACTGACTGACTGACTGACTGACTGACTGACTGACTGACTGATAGCGAGAACTTTAAGGCCAGGTCATCAGGTTAATGAATTTCATATTTCCATTCTGCTATGTTCCTCTTCAGCAACCCTGGATTTTATGCAAGTCTGCTCAAGCTGAAGAGGCTTGTTTCTGCCACTAGAGAGCACTAAAAGATCAAAAATGGCTTTATGGTGGGTTGTTTTTTTTTTGCCTGAAAGTATTTTTTGTTACCTGCTGCAGTTGGCCTTTGTAGGAAAAAAAAATAGACTGTAGACACAAAAATAGACCACTTTGAGGTCCTGTAGGGAGAAGGGGAGAGAAGGAAGGAAGAATGGAAGAAAGGAAGGACAATAAGAGTGGTGGATGGATGGAAAAGAAGTAAAGACAAAAGAAGGAAGGA
>NW_015389450.1:112038-122138 GCF_001527695.2 Protobothrops mucrosquamatus | reverse complement strand
GGGAGGGAGGGAGGAAGGAAGGAAGGAAGGAAGGAAAGAAGGAAGGAAGGAAGGAGTTGTGCCAAGTTCAGAGGCTATGTGAAAACGTTTTCCCTTCTAATACTCTACACAGCATCCTCTCTCCAAAGACGGCGCCGTCTTGGGTTTGCATTCAGTCTCATGGCATTCAATCTCATTACCCAGACTGAGTCCTGCCCCTGAGAAGCAGCTCAGAGTTTCTCCCTCTCCTGCAAAAAAATTAAAATGGCCAGGGGGGGGAAATCTTCACCCCATTTCTCTGCCTGCAAAATCTGGGCGAGGCTCCCCCAAAGCCGTTCTTGCTCCAGCTCTGCTTGAAGACCCACTGGAAGTAGTCCCCACCCCACCCCACCCCTAGAGGGTAGCAATGCTCCAGTTTGAAACCGGTTTAGCCAACCCTCGCATAAGGGAGCATATTGATTCCGTCAAATGGGAAAAGAAGCTGCCCGCTGCCCTTTTGCCTCTTCCCACAAGCAAGGTGATTAAAAGCCATGATTGATTGTTGCAGTGCTTGGGGGGGGGGAGGAGAAGACATTAGGGGAGCTGTTGATAATGGCTGGTTTGTTTTTTTGCAGCGTCTCAGGGCAGGAATTAGGGCTAATACCATCTTGCTTGTCTCTCAAGTGGGGCGGCCCTAAACAGGGGAAATAAAATAACCCGGCGTGAGCTTTCCAAGCAGGTGGGCGAATTCAAATCAAGGTTGAAACTTAATTTAGGTTTTGAAAAGTGTGTGTGTGGTGGTGGTGGTGGAGGGGGGTTTCTATGAAAACATACAACCTAGAATCCAAGGGTTGGAAGAGGGACCTTGGAGGTCTTCTAGTCCAACCCCCTGCTCAAGGCAGGAGAGCTTATATCATCCCAGTCAAATGGTTGTCTAGTCTCTTACTGCAAGGCTCCAGTGATGGAGCACCCACCACTTCTGGAGGCAAGCCGTTCCCCTGATTGATTGTTCTCATTGTCAGGAAATTTCTCCTTAGTTCGAGGCTGGATCCCTTTTTCATCATCTTCCACCTGCCACTTCTGATCCTGTCCTCCGGTGCTTTGGAGAACAGGTCAAGCTGAGCAACTAAAATGATTAAGGGTCTGGAGACAAAAACATGTGAAGATTGCAGGAATTGGGTCTGGCCAGTCTAGAGAAAAGAAGGACTAGGGATGACATGATAGCAGTCTTCCAATATCTCAGGGGCTGCCACAAAGAAGAAGGGGGTCAACCTATTTTCCAAAGCACCTGAAGGCAGGACAAGAAGGAAGGGATGGAAACTAATCAATGAGAGAAGCAACCTAGAACTAAGAAGAAATTTCCTGACAGTTAGAACAATTAATCAGTGGAACAACCTGCCTCCAGAAGCTATAAATGCTCCAACACTGGAGGTTTTTAACAAGAGACTGGACAGCCATTTGTCTGAAATGGTATAGGGTTTCCTGCTTGATCAAGGGGCTGGACTAGAAGACCTCCAAGATCCCTTCCAGTTCTGTCATTCTGTATTCTGCCTCTTTCAATACCCTTGAGTTTTAAATATTTTCAACATCCTTTATCCTCACCAGTTCCAAAAACAGCCAAGGATATCTCAGCCAAGGGATTTGTGCAAAGAGGCAAAGATCAAGATGTCCTTCTTGAACCTTGTTCCAAGTAGCCCAGTTTAAATCTTGCCTGCCAGGAATGGAGGAGGGTGGTGGGAATCCATGACTGCAGACAGTTTGTCAGTCTGCTTTGGATCCCCAGTCTCAGATTCCAGAGAAGAAAGAATCCCTGGTAGTTCATTCATGTCTTCCTAATGTGCAGGAATGATAAAACACTCTTCGGGAGAAGATAAACAACAGTGGGACGCAGGCAATCCGGGCCTTACCTTTTTTTTAAAAAAAAAATAGCCCAATCCCCGTTTGGGGAGGATTAAAAACATGGCAGCGGGGTTAAACACAAATTCTTCAAAGGTGATTACTCTATGAAAGAGAGAAGAGACAGATTGTCTCGGCTGGAGACACGATCACAGCTTGGACTTTTGAACCTCCCCATTGTAGGAAAACTTTGATCAGCGATGGAGACAGTCCTTATTGCTGCTCCTCCGATCGATTTATTAAAGCGACACAGGCCTTGTCTACCCAGAGGGCGGCTGGTGTCATTCTGATCTGCAAAAGCGGCAAAGAAACACGGTGCGATTTGGGACAACGGGCTGGGTTGGCTGAGAGCAAAGACTTATTGCCTTTCAACGCTGTTGCAACAAGAGTTATCTGCAGCGGAATAAAATAAGATTGGACAACGGATGAAGGCTGAGGGAAGATACTCAGTTCTGCTGTTATGGGGTTTTGTTAAAAAAAAACCAAGTTCCGTACTTAGGACTAAAACATATGAAGAACAGTTGTAGGATTTGAGTTTGGCTAGTCTAGAGAAAAGAAGGGGTGACATGATAGCAATATTCCAGTATTTGAGGGGCTGCCATAAAGAAGAGGGGTCAACTTATTTTCAAAGCACCAGAAGGCAAGACAAGAAACAATGGATGGAAACTAATCAGGGAGAGAAGCAACCTAGAACTAAGGAGGAATTTCCTGAAAATGAGAACAGTTAACCAGTGGAACGACTTGCCTCCAGATGTTGTGGGTGCTCCAACATTGGAGGCTTTTAAGAAGAGACTGGACAGGAATGGTATAAGGTCTCCTGCTTAAGCAGGGGTTGGGCTAGAAGACCTCCAAAGTCTCTTCCAGCTCTATTCTGAATTTGACTTTAACTACAGCATGTCAATTTAGCTATCAGCAACATCTGTGCACAGGTCACAATGTTGGACTGGTGTGGTTTTAAGGAAGTACAAAAATAGGATTTAGTAGCTTGCTGCTGTGGTGGATAGAGAATTACTTCCTTTGCTATCAAATGTATAAGGAACAAATTCTATAGGGGAAATAGCACCTTCAACTGGATCCCTTACTGTATGAGCAGAGATGTCTGTGGAGGGTTGATGTTCAAGTCTATGTAGATGTGCAGCCTATAAACCTGAATAAATCTACATTTTATCATCCATTGTCTATCTGTTTCAGTCTGCTAAGACCTGCCCCGTGTAAGGAGATACTTTACAGCTGTAACTGATATATTTTATTTTATATTTTATTTTATATTTCCTTGAGAGTCAGACTTCCAAATTCCGTGGAGATTTCATCCGAAGAAATTCACCCCAGATCAGAATGCAATCTTTTCACCCGAAATTTGTTTTCCTGTATTGTTGTGACTCCCGCTCTAATCTCATTTGGATTTCCTTACAAAAAAAGTGGCACTTACCATCAAAAAAAAAAATAGACTCTGAATGTGGAGAGGCAGCGATTGGCTTCCCGTAAAGCTGGGCCTTGGCGGCTAATCTCTTCTTTGTCCTGTACAGTTGTCTTCTAAATCTGAACATTAAAGGTGATTAGATATGGAAGGGACTTTGCTGTGTCATTTGTTAATGCTACAAGAGCTTGGGTTGGTGCTGCCAGCCCTGGGCCAGGCCTATATATCACCTTCCCTCAGGAGGCCTGCACAGTCTCCAGATAATGTGACCCACCAGTGTCGGCCTCTTCGCATATTGGAAGAGGCTGGAGACGGGGTTAAATTAAAGATGGGCTGCCCTCGGCTTGAGAAAGGAAACAGGGTGTCAGCCATGTCAAAAATAGATATGGGTTGTGCAGATATATGGAGGAAGAAGTGGATGCCGTCGGGGCTATTAATTATCCAGATTGCCTTTAAATGTCACAGCAAATCCTCACCCGTTCCTTTTCTAAACTTAAATCACTAAGAGAGGGAAGGAAGGAAGGAAGGAAGGAAGGTAGGAAGGAAGGAAGGAAGGAAGGAAGGAAGGAGGGAGGGAGGGAGGGAGGGAGGGAAGGAAGGAAGGAAGGAAGGGAAGGAAGGAAGGAAGGAAGGAAAGAAGGAAAGAAGGAAGGGAGGGAGGGAGGGAGGGAGGAAGGAAGGAAGGAAGGAAGGTTCTCCCACCCCAACCCCTTAATCTTAAAAGGAAAAAAAAGAGAGATGAGAAGGATAATAGTAATACAGCCATACTGCCTGAATAAATATCCTTAGGTAAATGTTTAGTTGGATGGAAATTGATCAGAAGGAGATCCAATCTGGAATTAAGCAGGAATTTCCTGACAGTGAGAACAATTAATCCATGGAACAGCTTGCCTCCTGGAATTGTGGGTACTCCATCACTGGAGGTTTTCAAAAATAGACTGGACAACCACTTGTTTGGAATGATATAGGGTCTCCTGCCTTAAGTACGGGGTTGGACTAGAAGACCTCCATGGTCCCTTCCAGCTCTATGATTCTATGAACCTTCCTGCAATCTAGCTGCCATCTCTCTCCCAACTGGCAGTCAGCAGGGAAGCTAGGACTGTTGGAAATGAGTTATATTCCCCCAAATTCCCAATATTTCTTTTTTTAGTTCCTATCGTCCACAAAATAAAAACTCTACCTGGACAGACTCCAGATACCAGGACTGTGATCGGGCCCTGATTTTTTCATCTCATTTGTCAAGCAGATCCTCGGAGTGACAGATTCGTAGCTTCACCGTTCACCCTCCTTGAGAATCGATTCCGCTTAAACAAAGATCTTTGGTGGCCCTTTCTGACATCATCCCTAAACCACAAGAGTGAAGCCTGAGGAGTTTATAATTGCACCAGAATCCCAAGCCTTAATGATAGCCGAGTTGGCAGCGTTCCATCCGTTGTACATTGTGAATTGAAGAACTGAGGTTTTGATAGAGAGGCATGCCAGCAGGACTGGGTGTTGGGCGAACACGGGGCTTTGAAATAGAAACTGGATGAATTCATGGAGTGTTGTGCAGGGTGAGTGTGAAGCTACAAACTTCTGTTCCTGGAGAGAGCGCCTTCTCAAGCCTTTGGAACTTCAGAACTCTTCATACAACAGTTTCAGATGAAATCATGTTTTACAGCGAGACTTTTTTCCAACAAAATTCAAAGATGGATGTGAATAGCTGGGCATTTAACTATTTGTGTTCTTCTCAGTGATCCGTGGTGTTCCTGATGGAGATCCTCCTCCTCCTCCTCCTCCTCCTCCTCCTCCTCCTCCTCCTCCTCTTCTTCTTCTTCTTCTTCTTCTTCTTCTTCTTCTTCTTCTTCTTCTTCTTCTTCTTCTTCTTCTCCTCCTCCTCCTCCTCCTCCTCCTCCTCCTCCTCCTCCTCCTCCTCTTTCTTTTCCTCCTCTTCCTCCTCCCTAGTTGAAACGGAAAAATTAATAAGCAATTGTTAGAAAATCTGTTTCATTATATAGAAATGGTAGCAGATTATTATATAGTCACATAGATGGGTAGCAGAGGATGGTTAGATAGCCATACAGATCAAAACAAAGTATACAGCGTACAGTCACAATAGGCCTTGCTACTCAATGGTTTTAACTGTCTCAACTGTCACAGGAAACTCTCCTCTAGAACATAAAGAAACCATAGATTATAACCATAGATGTGCACTAAACGCTGCCATCTACTGGCTGAATAATTCTGAAGTTGTTGCAATACAAAATACATTCTAACATGTATTCCAACAGCAATACATATATACAGACTCGTAATTAAAACCCTGCTGAGGATCTCAATACAAGTAGCCCTCAAACGACAAGCATTCATTTAGCGGCCATTCAGAGTTACAATAGCAGTGGGGGGGGGGAAATGACTTAAGATCAGTTTTCACACTTATGACCTTTGCAACATCCCCTTGACCACGTCATCAAAGGTTTGACAACTGGCCTGTGTTTACAACAGTTGCAGCATCCTGGGTTCATGGGATCGCCATTTGTAACCTTCCCAGCCAGCTCCCGACCAACAAAGTCAATGGGAAAAAACATATTTGCTTAACAACCATGTGATTCGCTTAACAACCGCAACGATTCACTGAGCAACTAGGCCAAAAAAAAAAGCTCATAAAATCAGCTTAATAACCTCTTTGCTTAGCAACAGAAGTTCAGATCCCAACTGTGGTTATATGTCAAGCGGTACCTATATGTAAAAAATATCTGTGGTCCATCCTTGGTTTTCTGTAGGGCAATTCCAATCACGCCCTCCTCTTCAATGGAAAAGAGCTTTGCAGCATGATCAAAAGGGGAATTTTGGGGGGCGGGGGAGGAACCCCTCTCATGCCACTGATGAGAACCACACGGGAAAAGTCCCTCGGCAACAAGTGAGTCCACCCCTCTCTTCCCCCCCCTCCCTGCAGTTGGCATCTTCCTCATAATCATTCATTCTTTCTATAAACAGATCTCCCAGTAATGGTTCCCATTTTCTTTGAAGTGTCCCCTTCCTTCTGTTTCTCTTTCTCTCTCTCTCTCCATTCATGTGTTCAAAATTTCTTGAAGTCCGAGGGGGAGGGAGAAAAAAAGAGGGAGATGGAAACATCTAAAGAGCTTGAAAGTTGGGACCTGGCAAAGGGATGGGGGGGGGAAACGCTCTTGAAATTCTCAATTAATCAGAGCGTTTATTCCCCTTTGCAGCCAGGCGATGACGGTGAACCATTATTAACTTCTTGAACCTGAGCGAGGCTCTTTAAAGGCTCACCCATAGGTTCGGCAGGAGGAGAGATGCCCAGTTCCACTTCAGTTGAAAGCTGCCACCCAAAAAGCATTTCCTCAAAGCAATTCTCCTAAAACCACTGATTCCACTAAAGGAGAATATTTGTAGCTCAGAGCTGAAGTGAAACTTCCTTGGTGCTCTCTGAGCTGGGTGGTTTTCTTGCAGACGTTTCAGTATCCAACGAGGTAACATCATCAGTGCTAGAAGGGAGTGTGCTTTGTAGAGGAGGAGGAGGAGGAGGAGGAGGAGGAGGAGGAGGAGGAGAACGACGACGACGACGACTGTGGAGTCCTTGGTACTCTCTGAGCTTGGTAGTTTTTCTTGCAAACGTTTCATGACCCAACTAGGTAACATCATCAATGCTAGTGATGATGTCCTAGCACTGATGTTATCTAGTCTGGGTAATGGAATGTCTGCAAGAAAACCACCAAGTTCAGAGACCACCATGGAGCCCACAGTCCTCCTCCTCCTCTTCCATGCAAACATCACCCCCTTCTACCACTGAAGATGTTACCTAGCTGGGTAATTAAATGTCTGCAAGAAAACCACCAAGTTTAGAGAGCATCAAGGACCCCTCATCACGGATTCCCTGAGCTTGTCACACTAAGCTAGGTTTGCATCTCCATAGCTTGCTGACTAACTTTTCTTTGCTGGGTTCTGACATGCTGCTGTTGGAGCATCCACAAAGAAGAAATTGGGAATGATATAGGGTCTCCTGCTTGAGGTTGGACTAGAAGACCTCCAAGCTCCCTTCCAAGTCTGTTATTCTGCTATTATTCTGATGTAGAGGTCACAGTCAATGACCTTGAAGGACAGGAAGAAGAACTGCTACCAAGGCAACAATCAGATAAACGTGATTTGTGCCTGATCCAAGAAACTAATTTAAGAAAACTTCTCAGACAAGCCCCTCCCTCGTTCACATGAAGATAAAGTGGGGGGAGGAGGGAAGCCCCTTCGAACTTGCAAGATTCCGTTCTAATAAAAGCAATATTAGGATTAAGGCATTGGTTTCTTAGTCTGGCCTACATTACTATTTTCAGTTATTATTAGGGTTAATCTTCCATTTGATTCACAGTCTGGGACTGGTAAAAACTTAACAGTTCAAGTCCTAACCAAGGACCTAAGAGAGCTGTTAAGAGAGTGTCTGAGTATATAGGCAGTTCTGGGTAGGGTAAGGTTTGTTGTTGTTTTTTGTTTTTTTTGCAAAGTCAGAATATGCAGGTCTAAATTCTATTCTATTCTATTCTATTCTATTCTATTCTATTCTATTCTATTCTATTCTATTCTATTCTATTCTCTCTACAGTCTCCTGCTAATTGGCCCAAAGTCACCCTGCTGGCTTTCATGGCTAAGGTGAGACTAGAACTCACAGTCTTCCAGTTTCCAGCCTGGTGCCTTAACCACTACACCAAACTGACATCTGCCTAACATCTGCTTTCCTGTAACATTACATTTGGGTTCCCCTTGAATATGTAGCACATGGAAGCCATTACTACTGCTAAATTATCACAATTCCTTGGCCGAATGAAGAACGAAGATGGAAGGCATAGCCCAATTTTCAAGTCAACCAAAGCTGCAAATTCTCTTTTCTGGGCTGGTGGGAATTTCCTTGTAGCCCCCTGCTGGGAGCAAACCAATGAAGGGAGATATCTGAAGGTGGGAAGCACTTTCGAAAATTGTCCAGAAGATAAAAGGAGCTTCAGTCAGAAGCATCTGGATGGTGGGGGCGGGATGACAGAATTGGCTCCTTGGAACAAGCCAACAATGTGTTTTGCATTCGGCTGCTGAAAGATGGCAAACCTCCCTTTTTCAGGCGATAAAGGGGTGGGCTCCTTTGGATACCTTTATTGGATATGTTGAGAATGAGGGGAACATGTGGATAACCTCAATTTATCACTGCCACCATCATTTCATTAGTTGGTGACTAACTACCTTCTTAACTTCCTCCTTCTGGTAACCTCTACGTAAAGCTGTTGTGGAAGGGGGGGGGGTAACGGGGTAGGTTTTACAACCTAAAAGGAAACCCCGTGTTAGAACCCGTAGGAGAGGAGAGGATAGATAGATAGATAGATAGATAGATAGATAGATAGATAGATAGATAGATAGATAGATAGATCTATCTATGTATCTATCCATCTATTCATCCATACATCCATTCTTTTTTTCTATCTATCTATCTATCTATCTATCTATCTATCTATCTATCTATCTATCTATCTATCTATCTATCTACCATCTATCATCTATCTATGTATCTATCCATCTATTCATCCATTCTATCTATCTATCTATCTATCTATCTATCTATCTATCTATCTATCTATCTATCTATCTATCTATCTATCTATCTATCATCTATCTATGTATCTATCCATCTATTCATCCATACATCCATTCTTTTTTTCTGTCTGTCTATCTATCTATCTGTCTATCTGTCTATCTATCTATCTATCTATCTATCTATCTATCTATCTATCTATCTATCTATCTATCTACCATCTATCATCTATCTATGTATCTATCCATCTATTCATCCATTCTATCTATCTATCTATCTATCTTATCTTATCTATCTATCTATCTATCTATCTATCTATCTATCTATCTATCTATCTATCTATCTATCTATCTATCTATCTATCTATCTATCTATTCATCGATCCATCCCAGTATCTATTATCCATCTATCTATCCATCCATTTATTATCTATCCATTATCTCTCTCCCTCTGTCTCTCTCTCTCTATCTATCTCTATCAATCTATCATCTATTTATCTATTATCTATCTAGCTATCATCTATCATCTATGTCTGTCTGTCTGTCTAGCTAGCTAGCTGGCTATCTATCTATCTTCTCTATCTATCATCTAGCTTGCACTTCCATTGCTGAAAAGGGCATTGGATGTAAAATAATGAAAGAAAACCAACTTCTTAGCGAAGGCTTTAGACAGGGACGCATTGAAGACGGCAATCGACCCGCGTGCTGTGGAACTCCCCGCAGGATTCTCCCCCCCCCCTCTCAATTCAAGCGACTTTGGGGAGGAAGGGGGCAAATGACAGTCCCTAGAATTAGTCCACCCCCTAGATTTTGGGGCTCAAGGCACAAGCAGAATAACCAGGCGTCCTTCATTTAGCCACCCCGACGGGGATTGTAAATCTCCGTCCTTTTTTTTAACTGGGGAGCTTAAAACCCAGAGTTTGTCTTTTTCTTATTTTCTTTTTCTTTTTTAAAAAAAAAGAAAAAGAAAAAGAGAGAAGTCTGGCCTCCCCTTCTTTTTATTTATTTATTTTTTTAAAAAGAGGGGAGAAGAAAGAGTCTTCCTGAGTCCTCTCCAGTTTTTTGTTGAAAGATGGGGCGACACGTTTGGGGTCTTTTGAATGCGGGGTTCGCTTTGGTAGCCCAGGAAAATGTCTGAGCTCGCTTCGATTTATTCCTAAAGAAGCGTGCGAGAGAAGCCAGACTTCTCTCTATAGCCGGAGAGATTCTTAAATTGGGAATTCTTAAATTGGGAATTCTTAAATTGGAATTCCACCCCCCCCCC
>NW_015389450.1:93682-109673 GCF_001527695.2 Protobothrops mucrosquamatus | reverse complement strand
TTTGATTAAATAAATAAAATATCTATACATTAGGATTTGTCTTTGACGCTGCCCGATTTGGGAAGGAATCCATTTATTGACCTCCCTGGCTGTCTCACTGGGCAAAGCCACGGTCTGTTTTAAACTAAATTATATAAGCCAGTGTAGTAAGTAGCAAGCATGTAAAACTTACTGCTTGCTACAAGTAAAATCAAAGAAGCCACCATAATGATTTTACTCAGAAACTTAATTGTATAAGTCGGTATAGTAAGTAGTATGTAAAACTTGCTACTAGTAAAACCAAAGTAATCACTATTATTTTACTCCGAGATGTAAACTAGTTTGCAAATCTCTCACAGAGTTAACGGTATAGCTGCATTCAAATGTGAGACTCAGCCAAATCAGATTTTTCCACATTAATGAATTTATTTCTTTCTTTCTTTCTTTCTTTCTTTCTTTCTTTCTTTCTTTTTCTTTCTTTCTTTCTTTCTTTCTCTTTTCTTTCTCTCTCTCTCCCCCTGCCCCCCTCCTCTCTCTCTTTAAGGAGTTTTGCTCTCCTGCAAAACATAGGTTAATTAGCTTTTACGTTTTGTTAAAAACAGCGTTTCTATTCTTGCTTTTGCTGAATCTAATAATAATAATAATAATACCATCCTCAAGGGGAAAATTGTCAATGAAAATTTCGGGTCTCCCAGTCAGAATGTTCAACTCCGTTCCTGTTCTAATAGAGGTTTTAATCTCCCTGGATGCTTTAAGTGTTGTTTAGCTAGCCTGTATTCCGTTGAGAATCGATTGATTGTGGTGGGGGGGAGAGAAGGAAAGAAAAGAAAAGAAAAGAAAAGAAAAGAAAAGAAAAGAAAAGAAAAGAAAGAGAGGAAGGGAGAAAAAGATGGAGGAAGGGAGAGAGGTAGGAAGGAAACGGGGTGAGGATTTTTCACATCCTAATTCAGAATTTTAGAAATTATAAAGTCACTCATCCGCTTCATCCTTGATCTGCCTAGATTTCAGGTTCAAGAGAAACAAGAAATGCTATGAAAATTTAACGTTCTTTTTCTTTGTATGCAAAAGAATTGAAAATTTGCTCCCCACCCTCTCCCCCACGCCCATAAAGCGGAGGTAGCAAGTTGCCCTTTCAAATAGATCCAAGTTTTGCACCACTGGGGAAGGATAATTATATTATTATGCATTCGCTCGGCTTCCTTCACCCACAGATTATTGGGGAGGGGGCAGAAAGAGCCTCACTTTTTCCATTCGACAGGAATACTTCCACCCACCCCCGCTCCGAGTTTTTTACTTGAAGGCAAAAGATACCAGCAACCAATCTTCCGCATTTATATATGTACAGTATTTACAGATATTGTTTATTACCATCCTAAGAAAGCGGGCCGTTACCAAGCTAGGATGCAAAATTAATCAAGTGACCGGTTGCAGCCGAAATAAAAAATAAAATCGGTGGTCTTGATGCCTTGAAGTTGCAGAGAACAATCTTAATAAAAGATGTTGCTAGTTAATTTAATCAATAAATTACCTATCTACAATTTGTAGAGAGGAGTTTTTTCCCTGGAAAGTGACTTTCCTTGGAAGGAAGGAAGGAAAGAAGGAAGGAAGGAAGGAAGGAAGGAAGGAAGGAAGGAAGGGAGGGAGGGAGGGAGGGAGGGAGGGAAGGAGGGAGGGAGGAGGAGGGGAAGGGAAGGGAGGGGAAGAATAGATAATGAAGGATAGACAGGCTATTGATTGATTAGTCTGATTAGTCTGACAGGCTATTGATTGATTAGTCTGATGACTTTACTTATCTGCCTACCTACCACAGCTTGCAAAGCCTGGGTTGCAGGATTTGGGTATGGCTAGTCTAGAGAAAAGAAAGACTGGAGGGTGTGTATGTGTCATGATAGCAGTATTTCAATATTTGAGGGGCTGCCACAAAGAAGAGGGGGTTAACCTATTTTCCAAAGAATCAGAAGACAAGACAAGAAACAATGGATGGAAAGTAATCAAGGAGAGAAGCAACCAGGAACTAAGGAGAAATTTCCTAACAAACCAGTGGAACAGCTTGCCTCCAGAAGTTGTGGGTGCTCCATCACTGGAGGCTTTTAAGAAGAGACTGGACAGTCACCTATGGTGTAGAGTCTCCTGCTTGAGGAGGGGGCTGGACTAGAACACCTCCAAGGTCCCTTCTTGATCAATTGAGCTATCCTTCCCTCTCCCCACCTCCATTGTGGGAAGATTGTGCACTAAAGAAAATTTCAGGGATGGAAACCCAACAGCAGTGACCTCCCTGTTTCGGAGGCTGTCAGCAGTTGTGGATCAACCCACCCAGTGCCCCCAGCTCTGGGTAGCAAGATGGAGGAGGAGATAACACGAGCCAAACTGTCTCCTTTCCTTTTAATCCGATTTGCTGCCATGGTGGGGTTGAACTCTTTGACGGAGAGTGAACCGGACAGAACCAAGGGAAATCCACGCTGTTGATTTTTTTTGGGGGGGGGAGTTAAGTGGATCAGAAAGTTGCTTTTCTTTGGGGATGGCAGAAGCTCAAGGAACCCAGCTGAATGGTCAGGCAGTTAAAATAGGTAGAATTCTTTTTTCTTTTTTTTGCCATGTTACAGCAAGGGCATAGATAGAGGATGAAAGGAATGTTCAGTGTTAAGATTCAGACTGGATTGAGAAATAAATGGAAAAGGGCTGGGGAGGTAGCCATATATCTTGTCCTGGTTAAGAAAGTGGGAGACTGGGAGTTCTAGTCCTGCCTTAGGCATGAAAGCCTCTTGGGTGACTTTGGGCCAGTCACCAGGAGACGGTGAGTTCTAGTCCCAACTTAGGCATGAAAGCCTCTTGGGTGACTTTGGGCCAGTCACCAGGAGACTGGGAGTTCTAGTCCCACCTTAGGCATGAAAGCCGGCTGGGTGACTTTGGGCCAGTCACCAGGAGACAGTGAGTTTTAGTCCTGCTTTAGGCATGAAAGTAAGGTAAGACTTTGGGCCAGTTCCTCTTTCTAAGATTCCTCAGCAGACTTCCTTAATTCCAGCGATCAACTTTGTACTTCACAACACATACCGGAAAGCCAAATGTCCTTCTTGAAGTCCTTCTTCTTGCCCAATGAGAAGAAAAAAAAGAGGCCAAGCTCAGAGTTAGAAATGAAATTGCCCCGTGGATCTTATGAAGATCTTTTCTTAGTCTCTGCCCAGTATTATATCCACTCCTGGGTTTCTGCTGATGACAGGTTCATTGTCCTACTAGGATACTATCCTTGTAGATAAACATGCTGAAGAGCGGTCATTTAAACAACAACAACAACAAGAAGAAGAAATTTTCATTCCTCATTCTTCTCCTCCACTTGTGGGAGCTAATCCAAGTTCGCCAACAGCTCATTGAGAGGCACCAGAGTAAAAACGCCATATATGTGGTTGAAATGAGCACGGAGTAGGGTTTTTTTGGGCTTATCCAGGATGCCAGGCCTGTGAACCTATCATTCCTTTTGTGGTGACCTTGAGGAAGTAGTTATAGATCTTGTCTTCACCCCCAGAGCTGTTGTCTTTGACACTAGAGCTCTTGATCTTCAAGCCTTGAATTTACGGTCTGCAGGAAAGGCTTGACGTGGAGTTAATGGATGCAAGACCACTCCAGTTGAGTGAAATATGGTTTCGGGGAAAACTGGAACTTGTCTCCCACCAGACCAGATTAATTAGGTACTTCTGCCTAATTCCCGGGATGATTCCCAGATATTGATGAAGTGTAAGTCTCAAGGATGGCCAGAACATGAGGCATGCTGGGAACAATCCTTAGAAAGGTTGGGAGGAATGTCCTCCACTCCTTCCTGGCATAAAGATGGGTGACTTGCTGATTGGTAAAGAGAAATCCAAGCTGGAATTAAGGAGGAATTTCCCGACAGTCAGAACAATTAACCAGTGGAACTCCTTGCCTCCAGAAGTTGTGGGTGCTCCATCACTGGAGGCTTTGAAGAAGAGACTGGACAGCCATTTGACTGGGATGGTATAAGGTCGCCTGCCTTGAGCAGGGGGCTGGACTAGAAGACCTCCAAGATCCCTTCTAGCCCTATAATTCTATATACTAGGAACTTGAGAGAGGACTTGAACCTCGGTTTTCTGGTCCTACCAATTCTGCAACCAGGCACCAGGCTGAAATTCTCATCTCACCTGGATCCTTTCAATCTTGGCATCCGTGCTGGATAGTTTTATACCAAGTCTGATCGGTACAGGCAGTCTTCAGCTTATAACTATTTGTTTAGCAAGCCTTTTAACTTACAACAGTACTGAGTTCTTGCCCTCAGGACCACTGCAGGGTCCCCACAGATGTCTGGCGTTTGCAGCATCCAGCAGTCATGCAAAACCCAGAGCTGATACAGAAATCAGGGAGGGGGAGGGGAAGGGGAGGAGGAGGAGGAGGAGGAGGGAAGGGAAGAAGGGAAGGAAAGGAAAGAGGAAAGGGAAAGAGAAGAGGAAATGAAAAGGGAAAGGGAAAGGGAAGAGGAAAGGAAAAGGAAAAGAAAAGGAAATTAAAATGAAAATGAAAGGGAAGGAAAGGGAAGAGGAACGGGAAAGGGAAAGAGAAGAGGAAATGAAAAGGGAAAGGGAAGAAGAAAGGAAAAGGAAAAGGAAAGAGGAAATGAAAATGAAATGGAAGGAAAGGAAAGGAAAGGAAAGAGGAAAAGGAAAGAGGAAAAGGAAAGAGGAAATGAAAATGAAATGGAAGGAAAGGAAAGGAAAGGAAAGAGGAAAAGGAAAGGGAAAGGGAAAGGAAAGAGGANCTGTTTCGGAGGCTGTCAGCAGTTGTGGATCAACCCACCCAGTGCCCCCAGCTCTGGGTAGCAAGATGGAGGAGGAGATAACACGAGCCAAACTGTCTCCTTTCCTTTTAATCCGATTTGCTGCCATGGTGGGGTTGAACTCTTTGACGGAGAGTGAACCGGACAGAACCAAGGGAAATCCACGCTGTTGATTTTTTTTTGGGGGGGGGAGTTAAGTGGATCAGAAAGTTGCTTTCTTTGGGGATGGCAGAAGCTCAAGGAACCCAGCTGAATGGTCAGGCGGTTAAAATAGGTAGAATTCTTTTTTCTTTTTTTTGCCATGTTACAGCAAGGGCATAGATAGAGGATGAAAGGAATGTTCAGTGTTAAGATTCAGACTGGATTGAGAAATAAATGGAAAAGGGCTGGGGAGGTAGCCATATATCTTGTCCTGGTTAAGAAAGTGGGAGACTGGGAGTTCTAGTCCTGCCTTAGGCATGAAAGCCTCTTGGCTGACTTTGGGCCAGTCACCAGGAGACTGGGAGTTCTAGTCCCACCTTAGGCATGAAAGCCGGCTGGGTGACTTTGGGCCAGTCACCAGGAGACTGGGAGTTCTAGTCCCACCTTAGGCATGAAAGCCTCTTGGCTGACTTTGGGCCAGTCACCAGGAGACAGTGAGTTCTAGTCCCACCTTAGGCATGAAAGCCAGCTGGGTGACTTTGGGCCAGTCACCAGGAGACTGGGAGTTCTAGTCCCACCTTAGGCATGAAAGCCGGCTGGGTGACTTTGGGCCAGTCACCAGGAGACAGTGAGTTCTAGTCCCACCTTAGGCATGAAAGCCTCTTGGCTGACTTTGGGCCAGTCACCAGGAGACAGTGAGTTCTAGTCCCACCTTAGGCATGAAAGCCAGCTGGGTGACTTTGGGCCAGTCACCAGGAGACGGTGAGTTCTAGTCCTGCTTTAGGCATGAAAGTAAGGTAAGACTTTGGGCCAGTTCCTCTTTCTAAGATTCCTCAGCAGACTTCCTTAATTCCAGCGATCAACTTTGTACTTCACAACACATACTGGAAAGCCAAATATCCTTCTTGAAGTCCTTCTTCTGGCCCAATGAGGAGGGAAAAAAAAGAAAGGGCAAGTTCAGAGTTAGAAATGAAATTGCCCCGTGGATCTTATGAAGATCTTTTCTTAGTCTCTGCCCAGTATTATATCCACTCCTGGGTTTCTGCTGATGACAGGTTCATTGTCCTACTAGGATACTATCCTTGTAGATAAACATGCTGAAGAGCGGTCATTTAAACAACAACAAGAAGAAGAAGAAATTTTCATTCCTCATTCTTCTCCTCCACTTGTGGGAGCTAATCCAAGTTCGCCAACAGCTCTTTGAGAGGCACCAGAGTAAAAACGCCATATATGTGGTGGAAATGAGCACGGAGTAGGGTTTTTTTGGGCTTATCCAGGATGCCAGGCCTGTGAACCTATCGTTCCCTTTGTGGTGACCTTGAGGAAGTAGTTATAGATCTTGTCTTCACCCCCAGAGCTGTTGTCTTTGACACTAGAGCTCTTGATCTTCAAGCCTTGAATTTACGGTCTGCAGGAAAGGCTTGACGTGGAGTTAATGGATGCAAGACCACTCCAGTTGAGTGAAATATGGTTTTGGGGAAAACTGGAACTTGTCTCCCACCAGACCAGATTAATTAGGTACTTCTGCCTAATTCCCGGGATGATTCCCCAGATATTGATGAAGTGTAAGTCTCAAGGATGGCCAGAACATGAGGCATGCTGGGAACAATCCTTAGAAAGGTTGGCAGGAATGTCCTCCACTCCTTCCTGGCATAAAAAGGGGTGACCTGCTGATTGATAAAGAGAAATCCAAGCTGGAATTAAGGAGGAATTTCCCGACAGTCAGAACAATTAACCAGTGGAACTCCTTGCCTCCAGAAGTTGTGGGTGCTCCATCACTGGAGGCTTTGAAGAAGAGACTGGACAGCCATTTGACTGGGATGGTATAAAGTCGCCTGCCTTGAGCAGGGGGCTGGACTAGAAGACCTCCAAGATCCCTTCTAGCCCTATAATTCTATATACTAGGAACTTGAGAGAGGACTTGAACCTCGGTTTTCTGGTCCTACCAATTCTGCAACCAGGCACCAGGCTGAAATTCTCATCTCACCTGGATCCTTTCAATCTTGGCATCCCTGCTGGATAGTTTTATACCAAGTCTGATCCGTACAGGCAGTCTTCAGCTTATAACTATTTGTTTAGCAAGCCTTTTAACTTACAACAGTACTGAGTTCTTGCCCTCAGGACCACTGCAGGGTCCCCACAGATGTCTGGCGTTTGCAGCATCCAGCAGTCATGCAAAACCCAGAGCTGATACAGAAATCAGGGAGGGGGGAGGGGAGGAGGAGGAGGAGGAGGAGGGAAGGGAAGAAGGGAAGGAAAGGAAAGGAAAGAGGAAAGGGAAAGAGAAGAGGAAATGAAAAGGGAAAGGGAAGAGGAAAGGAAAAGGAAAAGGAAAAGGAAATTAAAATGAAAATGAAATGGAAGGAAAGGGAAGAGGAACGGGAAAGGGAAAGAGAAGAGGAAATGAAAAGGGAAAGGGAAGAAGAAAGGAAAAGGAAAAGGAAAGAGGAAATGAAAATGAAATGGAAGGAAAGGAAAGGAAAGAGAAAAAGGAAAGAGGAAAAGGAAAGAGGAAATGAAAATGAAATGGAAGGAAAGGAAAGGAAAGGAAAGAGGAAAAGGAAAGGGAAAGGGAAAGGAAAGAGGAAAAGGAAAGAGGAAAAGGAAAGAGGAAAAGGAAAGAGGAAAAAAAATAAAAATTGAAATGTAAGGAAAGGAAGGAAGGAAGTGAAAGGGAAAGAGAAGAGGAAATGAAAAGGGAAAGGGAAGAAGAAAGGAAAAAGAAAAGGAAAGAGGAAATGAAAATGAAATGGAAGGAAAGCAAAGGAAAGAGGAAAGGAAAAGGAAAGAGGAAAAGGAAAGAGGAAAAGGAAAGAGGAAAAGGAAAGAGGAAAAGGAAAGAGGAAAGAGGAAATAAAAATAAAAATTGAAATGTAAGGAAAGGAAGGAAGTGAAAGTGAAAGAGAAGAGGAAATGAAAAAAAAGGAAAGGGAAAAGGAAAGATTCTGATAGTACAGTTTTTATTGTCCTGGGGGGATTTTAGAGGATTCTGGCATTAGGCACCCCCTTGTCTGCAGCCAAGCGAAGGTGCAACTTCAGATTGGGAGGGAAGACCCCAGCAAGAGGGACGTGGAATGCGGGCGGTCGTGTGAAGTGATCCTTGCCAGAAATGGCTCGACGTTTCCCAGCCGCCCTGCAAAGGCGGCTCGCAGCCCGGAGGAGCTCGGCGCTGCTGGCCCTTGCGCTCGAAAGGAGCCTTGGACGATAACTTATCAGGGTCCCTCCTTGGGACTCAGCCCCGCTTGGGGGGCCAGTGGTCCAGCTGGGAAGGAAAGGGGCGCAGAGAGAGAGAGAGAGAGAGAGAGAGAGAGAGAGAGAGAGAGAGAGAGCGCCGGAGACCATTCCGTGCCCGGTTTGGGAACTAAACACGTGGGAATGCGTCTTGCTGATGCGGGTCCAATGTCTACGGAGATTCTCAGTCTATCCGGGTCATGGTTGTCCCAGAGGTGCTTTTTCAGAAGAGGCAACTGGACTGTCTTGTTTTTTTTTCTTTGAAGACGTTTCGCTTCTCATCCAAGAAGCTTCCTTAGCTCTGACTGGAGGGGGGGGGAAGGGAAGGATTGATGGCCTTTTCAGCTGTTCCAAGAAGGCTCCACACCCTGAGGACACAGCTAAGCCTCCAAGTGGCCTCAACGGCCCTCTGAAAGGAGGCAAATGACCAGCTGTCTGCAAGGAGTATAAATCCTTCCTTTCCCCATCATCCAGTCAGAGCTGAAGAAGCTTCTCGGGATGAGAAGCGAAACGTCTTCAAAGAAAACTGGAAAGTCCAGTTGCGTGGGGGGGGGGAAGCACCTTTGAGATCCAGGCCTAATGCACCCCACCCTGCCCTCTAGGCTATTGAGACTGCACTTGTCTGCCGTTGGAAGGAGGTCAGGTCTTCCCCAAATGTGTCTATCTTTTTTTTCCCCCAAAAGGGCTTTCAAATGAAGCTAATCTGGGGTTAATTTGGATTCCTGGGGGCTGAGTAGGACACACACCCTCCCCAAACACACAGATCAAGCAAAGCTTTAAGATAATGGTCCAGCTGGTGAGCGAGTCCCTTGTAAGGGAAGAATTCATGTCCTAAGGAAAACATTACATAAGTGCCTGTGATATTAAGGGCAGGACGGGGGTGGGGGGGTGGGGAGGGGGCTTCCAGCCTGGCAAAGAAGGAAGCCAGCCTTTGGAAGATATCAGGAAGAAAGTGAAGAGAGAAGAGACAAAGGAAGGGGGAGAACGGAGAGAAAAAAGATGGAGATCAATGAGAGTGAAGGGGCGGGTGAAAGTGCCATTAAGAAATGGATTAAACAGCCTTAGCAATCAATCAGAAGAGAGCTGGAAGGGACCTTGGAGGTCTTCTAGTCCAACCCTCTGCTCAAGCAGGAGACCCTAGACCATTCCAGACAAGTGACAATCCAGTCTCTTCTTCAAAATCTCCAGTGATGGAACAGCCACAACGTCCGCAGGCAATTTGTTCCATTGGTTGATTGTTTTCACTATTAGGAAAGTTCTGGACCGCTTCTCTCCTTGCTTAGTTTCCATCCATTGCTCCTTGCCCTGTCTTCAGGTGCTTTGAAGAATAACAGAATTGTGAGGGACCTTGGAGGTCTTCTAGTCTAACCCCCTGCACAAGCAGGAGACCCTATGACACCCCAGACAAGTGGCTGTCCATGCTCTTCTTAAAAGCCTCCACAACTGCTGGAGGCAAGCCGTTCCCCTGGTTAATTGTTCTCACCCTTAGGAAGTTTCTCCTTAATTCCAAGTTGCTTCTCTCCTTGATGAGTTTCCATGGGGTTGTTTTGCCTTCTGGTGCTTTGGAAAATAAGTCGACCCCCTCCTCTTTGTGGCAGCCCCTCATATACTGGAACACTGCTATTATGTCCCCCCTAGTCCTCCAAGGTCGCTTCCAACATCATCATCATCATCATCATCATTATCATTATCATCATCATCATTATTATTATTAATCATCGCACAATCAGCCAGATGTTCAGACTGGGTTTGGTATTTTGTCTACCTATCGAGTCCTTACCAAGGACCTGAGATAGGCAGATGTGGATGTTGTTGTTGTTGTTGTTGTTGTTGTTGTTGTTGTTGTTGTTATTGTTATTATTATTATTATTATTATTATTATTATTATTATTATTATTATTATTATTATTATTATTATTATTATTAAATGCTGCCTTGCCATGGAAATTCAATTGTGGTCGTAAGTCGAGAACAACCTGTATTTCATCACAAACGTCAGGCTCCAACTTGCAATCTCTATTCCAAAGTAGAACAAGGTCAGCCTTGTTGCCTCCTCCAGTTGTTTGGTACTACACCTCCCAACCTTCTCAGTCACCAGGATGATGTGGAGGATGGGGTGTGGAATCCCCCTGGGTGCACCAGCTTTGGAAAACAGAGCTCCCCTCACATCTTGCATCACTCACCAGCAGCGAAAGCCCATAAGGGGCAAGATGGAGTAAGCTGAGCCAACCGAGGTCTATTAAGCAAACATCTGGCGTGGCGCGTGTCACGAAGAGGCTTTCTGGCCTTCGACCAGCCTTTGATCATTCATTAGAAAACAGAACCTTAATGGAGGGCTCCCTTTGTAGTGGGGGGCTTTAGAAAAAAAAAAGAAGAAGCAAAAATAAACATAGGCGGACATGCTCTCCCTCCCCTCCCCTTTCCTTGTCTTTTCTTTTCTGGGGAAGTGTGCCTTACTTTCTTCTTAACTTTCTTCTGCTTAACTCAGCACCAAAGGCACCTCCCAGTTCCAGCCCTTTGAAAGGAGGCCTTGATATGATCCAAGCCGTATAGGAGGGTTTTTTTTGGCTCCGATTTCTGAACTCTTCTTCCGCCTCCTCCGCGTCCTTTCACAAGTCTTCCATGCTGGCTTGCAGGCAAGGGTGCCGTCAGGTGGATAGACAGCCGCCTTGTGAAATTAAAGGCTGAAGGCTGGTTTTCTGTTAGGGCATTGGCAACCGTCTCCTTGGTCTGGTTTTCTGGCTTCTTGGAGGTTAATCGTATGCCTCTCTCTCCCTCTTGCCCTCTTTTTCTCTCTTTCTGTCTTGATCTTTGTGTGTTTATGTGTGTGTGTGTGTATTTGTGTGTGTGCGTATACACTATCTCTCTATACCTATCTAAACCATATTGTCTGTTTGTCTCTCTGTCTTTTCAATGAAAATAAAGATTAAAAAGCAAGATCCCTATCTATCTATCTATCTATCTATCTATCTATCTATCTATCTATCTATCTATCTATCTATCTATTATCTATCTCTATTATCTATCTATCTCTCTATCTATATTATCTCTATCTATCTATCTATCTAGATAGATAGATAGATAGATAGATAGATAGATAGATAGATAGATAGATAGATAGATAGATAGATAGATAGATAGATAGATAGACTTGTACCGGTCCAAAAGAGTTTGGATTGGGAAGGTACTACTAGTAAACTAGAAAATGTTTAACCCAACTCTTAAACTAAGTAGAGACTTCTAGTCATAAGTTAGGTTTTACTTCACCATTTTGAGGTAATAATGTTAATATCCCCATTTGTATTCCATTAGAAGTTTGGGTTTCTCATAGCATAAAGTCTCAATATTTCATTGTGCAAGACTTTTTAAGTTAGAATATCCTGGATAGAATTTGTGGTGGTTCATAATTTCACGTTATGATTTACATTTACTTTCACCACTGCTCGTGACACAATTCCTGATATTCATATTTTGTTCTGTTATATTGTGTTTTCAGAGTTCAACAGTTTCTAAAAAAAATATAATGTATTCCATGAGGTACAAGGAATTAATTGTGTGTCAAAGATTTGTAATATCTATGGCACTTAAAAATCCTTTGCTTTTTCTCCTGTATCTTCCACCCATTTTAATGTTTTTCCTTCTTCGTATTTTTTTTTATTCCCTAATATCTTTAACTTTATAAATATACTGCATGAAGAATGACAGATATTGGTAGCTTCTGTTCAGAAGCCACATGCTACAGTGAGAACTGAATGGATGGTCCTGAAAAAAAATGTTCTTTGGGTTCTAAATGAGAGCTGAAAGCTCTAGCTGATTGATTGGACCCAATTATGTGCTACAAACCACATTAAAATGTGGATTTAATCAGATTTCAGCTCAAGCTCTTCCAGCTATCTCTGTACCCCTATTGATTCAAGATGTCTGTCTGCCCTAGGAAGTCACAAGGAGCATGATAAACGATTGAGGGAACTAGGTATGTCTAGTCTAACAAACAGAAGGACTAGGGGTGACATGATAGCAGTCTTCCAATATCTCAGGGGTTGCCACAAAGAAGAGGGAGTCAAGCTATTCTCCAAAGCGCCTGAAGGCAGGACAAGAAGCAACGGATGGAAACTAATCAAGGAGAGAAGCAACCTAGAACTAAGTAGGAATTTCCTGACAGTGAGAACAATTAACCAGTGGAACGGATTCCCTCCAGAAGTTGTGGATGTTCCATCACTGGAGGCTTTTAAGGTGAAATTGGACAGCCATTTGTCTGGAATGGTATAGGGTCTCCTTCTTGAGCAGATGGAGGGACTAGAAGACCTCCAAAGTTCCTTCCAGCCTTATGATTTTATGTTTTATGTCCTAAAAAAAGCAACTGACCCATCTGGGGTCAGTTCCTTTTCTCAGATCATGGAGGATGTTAGGCACACACGCAAAAAAAAGACATTATGATTTAAAACAGGGGCGTCCAACCTTGGCAACATTAAGGCCTGTGGACTTCAACTCAGAGAATTCCCCAGCCAGCATGGCTGGCTGGGAAATTCTGGAAGTTAAAGTCCAGAAAACTTAAAGTTGCCCAGGTAGGACATTTCTGGTTTAAAACAATAGGAACCCAGCCCCGTTTCTAGCAACAAAGTTCTTTTCCCACACAAGCATAATGCGGGATGTGATTGATGCAGGTTAGGTCAATGTATGTGTGAGCACAGCTCCTGCTCGGTAGGTATGGATCTCTGAAAAAGACCCTCTTTTGTTGGGCAAGGAAGAGCTTGACCAAGCTGGTCCCCTGAAACTAGATGGTAGAAAGACAGGCTGACCCCTTGTTTAGCTTGTGCAGGGTGAATGACCAGTCAGGGAATCTTGGTCTGGAGAAGCTGGGGGGGGGGGGGGGGGGGGGGGGGGGGAAGGGAAGGAGGAAACCCTGCAGTCCAGATAAGGCTGGAGTTATCAGCCTATAAAAATACCACTTTCACTTATCGCCTCCAGTGTTGCAGCTGTGGCAAAATTAGGGCTGAAGGGAGGAGGAGAGAGAGAGGGGGGAATAGAAGGAGAGGGAGAGGGGAAGAGAGGGAAAGAGAAGGAGAGTGGGAGAGAGAGAGGAGAGGGAGAGAGAAGGAGAGGGGAAGAGAGAGGGGGAGAGAAGGGGAGAGGGGGACAGAGAGGGAAAGAGAAGGATAGTAGGAGAGAGAGAGAGGAGAGGGAGAGGGGAGAGAGAGAAAGGGAGAAGGAGAGGGGAAGAGAGAGGGGGAGAGAAGGGGAGAGGGGGACAGAGAGGGAAAGAGAAGGAGAGTAGGAGAGAGAGAGAGGAGAGGGAGAGGGGGAGAGAGAGAGGGAGAGACAAAAGAAGGGGAGGGGAAAGAGGAAGAGTGGGAGTAAAATGACTAGAAAATGACTAAAATGATTAAAAATGACAAGATAGCAGTCTTCTAATATTTGAAGGCTTGCCACAAAGAAGAGGGGATCAACCTATTCTCCAAAGCACCTGAATTTGCAGGACAAGAAGCAACAGATGGAAACTGATCAAAGAGAGAAGCAACCTAGAACTAAGGAGGAATTTCCTGACAGCGAGGACAATTAATCAGAGGAAAGAGAACATCCAAAATAAATTCCCACTGAACAGAGCAGAAATCAAAACAACACAATTGGATTGCTTCAAAGCATTTTTCTGACTGACCGCTTTCATGAGTTTGTTAATTTTCCGACTAACATTGAAGATGCTCTACCACCGTAATAAAGATTTGATTTAATTCTAATGTATTTTATTGAAAGTTGTTTTTTTTTAAAAAAAAAACGGACGCTTTTTAATAAAAGTTGTTAGTTGGGAAAGATGCAACTAGAAGATTCCCCAACTGGGCATCACCTCAATGCTTCTCCTACAACAGACTCTCTCTGTGTGTTTGGGTTTGCCAGTGTGGGTTTGTGTGTAGTCCTTGGTGCTCTCTGAGCTGGTGTGTTTGTGTGCAGCCATTTCATTACCTGAGTTTCTCTACTTTTCTCAGGTTTCTCCATAGACATTTAGACTTTGGGCAAGAGCTGAAGAAGCTTCTTAGATGAGAAGCGAAAAGTCTTCAAAGAAAAACCGAGGAAGTCCAGTTGCCTCCTGAAAAAGCATCTTTGGGATCTTCCACCCATTGCTTCTATTCCTGCTTTCTAGTGCTTTGGAGAATAAGCTGACGTCTTCTCTGTGAAAGCCCCTCAAGTATTAGAAGACAGCTATCCTGTCCCCCTAATCCTTCTCTTCCATAGGCTAGAGACATACCTGGTTCCCTCAACCATTCATCCTATGGTTTCACCTTCAGACCCCTTATCGTCTTTGCTGCTCTTCTCCACACACAAGAACCAGAATCGAGTATTTCTTTATTCCATATACATAGACACACCACAGACAAATCGCTGGGATTGGGGAACAGGGTTTTAAAAATGGAGGCTCGGAGGATTCCCACCCGCCCACCAATCAATTATCCATATTTTATTGGGGAGCCAAATAAGTTTTTTTAAAGGATTTTTAAAATTACTTTGTGTAGGAAAGGGAAGGGAAACATAAGAAAGAGGAAAAGGAAGGAAGGAAGGAAGGAAAAGAGAGAAAAAGAAAGAAAGAAAGAAAGAAAGAAAGAAAGAGAAAGAGGGAGGGAGGAAGGAAGGAAGGAAGGAAAGAGAAGGAGGAAAGGAAAAGGAAGGAAGGAAGGAAGGAAGGAAAGAAAGAAAGAAAGAAAGAAAGGAAGGAAGGAAGGAAGGAAGGAAGGAAGAAAGAAAGAAAGAAATCTTTGTTTTCTAGAATCCAGAATCTTCAAAGCAACCATTGACATCAAACAGCTGGTGAAATTTGGAGAGAGATTAAAACTATTAAGGGTTCAAATTCTCAGTTGCGTATCTGCTTGAACCATGCAAGAGACCCATTATTTAATGAGCATCTAGAACTCGTTTCCAATAAACAAGCTTAGTAAACAATGAAATCCTACACAAATCTCCCTGCAAAAAAACTCCACACCAAACACACCCACACTCTCACACAAACACTTTTGAATGGGTCTCTCTGTACACCAACTCTCCCTAGATTTTAATAGGATGTTTAAGGCTGAGAAGGAAATCTAATCTATGGACCATTTGATCCTTACTTGAAATTAGATCCCCTTGACTTCATAGAGATAGCTTATTGAACTGATGCTAAGAAATTCTAAAGTTTGCTTTTAACTAAATATATTTTTGGATGCTTGTTCCTGGAATTGAAATGGGTAGGGAGGAGAAAGTGTCAAAATGCATAGTTTAACTCAGTTACTTCGAATGTTAAGAGGGGGAAAAAAAGCTTCAAAATCATCCCTTATTTATTTATTTATTTAATATCTTTTTTGGGAGACCAATTTTTGTTTTTGGCCTTCCATCCCCTTATCTGAGCCTGTGATTTTAAAGGATCTTTACCTGCCACCTTGATGTTTTGCCCCAAAGATTATAGGATGCTAAAAAAAAATGGAAGATTTCACTCACTTCCTTTTCAGAAAGTTGTAAAATTTCACTCAGCTTTGGAATTCAGGAAAGTTCATTTGAGTTCTAGAAAGGTGGGGCAAAATTAACTTAGATCCTATGGATTTTAAGGACATTTAAATCTATTTCTAGTTAAATCTTGAGTTTGATGATACTTTTAAATTTAATTTAAATTTAATGGTACCTTTAAAAGCAGCTTGCTATAAAAGCACTTATATAAACGTGTGTTATAAAAAGGCTGGTTTTTAATGAAGGGCTTCCAGGAAAAACAATATTTTTGAAGGAAAAGGGGGAAATCTTAACCTCTTAAAAATAAACCACTTCTTTATCACCAACTTTTTAAAAGCAACCTTTCTGTATTGAAGTATGTTGGTGTGTGCAAATATTTGCAGAACAATT
>NW_015389450.1:38589-86006 GCF_001527695.2 Protobothrops mucrosquamatus | reverse complement strand
CTTTGTTGAATGATTGCAAGATTAGTCCAGCCTGGACTAAAATACGGAGGATTTTTGTCCCAAAGCCTTGCCATTAATTATGTTTGGGAACCTGATTTCCTAAAGTTTTAAAATATGGTATGTCTGTGTCTCTGTTATGTGTATAAAATGTAGATAGATAGACAGACAGACTGACAGATAGACAGATAATTTAAATATACTATACTACAGTATATTAAAATATTCCTCTTTCCATCTCAAAGCAAAAGATACGTAGATACTTTAATATATTATACTACTTTAATATAATAGTTTAAATATTCCTCTTCCCACCCCAAAGCTTTAAAAAAATCCCTTAAGATTGAATGAAAGTATGTATGTGTATAAACTGTAGATAAATAGATATAGATAGATATAGATAGATAATTGAAATATACTACTTTAATATAGTTGTTTAAATATTCTTCTTTCCACCCCAAAGCTTTAAAAAATATTCCCTTATTAAGATTGAATAAAAGCTCCCCCCCCACTATTTTAAAAGGTAGTCTGGCAGCATTAAAATCATGCAATTTAATTTATTTCAATTGGGCATTCTGTTTTAATTTTAATTTGTTGTAGATTTTAATACGTGCCCACATTCGCCCCCTTGGAAGGGTTTCCAAGTTAATAGGCCTTAACTGTAAGATTTTCATCAGGGTTTTGTTTAGAAAGCGAGTAGAACTCTTTCATTTCTGTTCTTTTTTACTTCCAAGTAAATGTAGAAAGCATTTTTGTCCCTTTGGAATCTCTGGAATAAATTCTCCAGAGCTGTTTCTGAGTAGGTGTGTATAAAATTTAGGTTTAGATTTAATGCAATGTTATTTGGAAGTTCCTCTCTGTAGTAACTGTTTAGATTTGGGAAGGCTTGAATTTGATTTACAAGACAAAATTATGCACAGGGAAATGAAATGGTGTTTGATGGTAGGGATTTATTTTTGCGAACTGATGTGGTTTAGCTTTCCTTCCTATATTTTTCATCTTACTTTGTATTTGTTTTTTCTTATTATTATTTCAGGTTTGATTGTGAGAAGGCAAAGTAAGGCTAACATCCTAGGCTAAAATTCCCCAAGGCCAAATTTATAGACTTGTTAATTGCATGGTGCTTGGGGATAAATTCGTATTTTGTTCTTGAACTTTTGCAAGGGCTAAATTTCTTATGAATTTCTTCCCGTCTCTTCCCCTTTCCTCCATGTTGTAACTTACAACCTCCTTTCAGACATTACTTACCCTTTGCCCAGACTTCAGTTTAGATGAAAAGGCACACTTGTTTTTTTTTCTCCTTCCTTTCTGCAGCTGAACATCCTTGTCGCTTTTCTGCTCCTTCGCTTCTAGATTTAAAATAATTTAAAAATTAAAAAAAGCTGCAGCAGTTAAAAAAAACAAACCACACCACATAATTTGGCATTTTGGAAAGCAGGAATAAAAACTGAGAAAGGAGAAAAGGAAAGACACTTCCCTCCCCCCTTTGGTTAGAAAACCTGTCTGGAACATATTGAATCTGAATTTTGCATACATTTTCTAGGCATACAATAATCTATCATGTGCTGCTTATGGAGGACTAAAAGCTGTTTTTCTCTTTCTTTTCCCCTTCTATCCATTTTCCTGTTTCTCTTCCCTTCTTTCCTTCCTTCTCTGTTTCACTTTCATTGTCCTTCTTTCCTTCCTTCCTTCCTTCCTTCCTTCCTTCCTTCCTTCCTTCCTTCCTTCCGCATTTTTTCTGAAGGCACTAAATGTGTCTATACAAATATATATATTTATTCAATCTGAGTAATTTGGGGGTGCCTGTATCGCCCCCTCTTTTCCCATTCCTCTGTGGGGAAACAGCTTGTTTTGCCAAGGAACGAAATAACCAAATAACTGCAGCGGGTGCGGTGTGTGAAATTGTGTGTCTACCTTCTGTGCATTTATGTGAGAGAGGAAAGATTTAACAGAGACTTATATAATGGTGCTTGTTGTAATTTGATGTTGTTAAATATACAGCCTCTAGAAAGGAAAGCCATAATAGATGCACAACTAGAATAGTACACCCAGGGCCCACATTCACACAGTTCACTAGCCTGGATTGAAAACTGGTAGGTTTTTTTAATTTAGCCTATTTATAGGAACGCTGCCCTGCTTTTAACCTGTTTTGCAAGCTGCCCCATTTGCAAGGTCACCATATGACTATTGCTGTTGTTAGGCAAGGGATCCTGGGATGCAGGAACACAGGGTTTGTGAACCCTGGTTTAACGTGTTGTGGGAACCCAACCTCAGTGGCTATACATGTGAAAAAAGTGTACATAGTGCTAGTAATCTGTAAATGTAGATTTTTCCATAACGCCCTCATTGATTATATAGATCCAGGTTTGGTTAATCTCTGGTCAGGATTATGTTTTCAGCCAACCCCATGGCCCAATTCTAACCCTGTGACTGAATTTACACTCGAGAGTGAAGTTTTCAACCCTAATCTGGATTATTTGAGCGCTCTTAACTCCAGGAAGGATACTTAAGATCATTCTCCTAGGGATATTTGCACGAAAACCCAGAAGGCTGGTGTGGGCGCCAGTGTAGGGCGCTAGGCAGAATATTTTAATATTCTCTTGCTTGGGTGCCAGTTGTAATGTCATATTTGGGGGGGTGAGGCGGGGGGGGGGAGGTGGGTAGGTGGGAAAGACGCCTGCTGCCCTTTTCTGGATTTCTGTGTCTGGGTGGGGAGGGGGGCGGTTCTCTCCGGACCCCATTGTTGGCCTGCGTGTTTCAAGGGCTTTTGAGTGAGGCCTGGCACCCAGGGTGGCAAAGCCTGTGTGCTGCCCCCACATTGGCTTCTCAGGGCAGAAAAAGGTGGGGGAGTCCNCTTTGTTGAATGATTGCAAGATTAGTCCAGCCTGGACTAAAATACGGAGGATTTTTGTCCCAAAGCCTTGCCATTAATTATGTTTGGGAACCTGATTTCCTAAAGTTTTAAAATATGGTATGTCTGTGTCTCTGTTATGTGTATAAAATGTAGATAGATAGACAGACAGACTGACAGATAGACAGATAATTTAAATATATTATACTACAGTATATTAAAATATTCCTCTTCCCATCTCAAAGCAAAAGATACGTAGATACTTTAATATATTATACTACTTTAATATAATTGTTTAAATATTCCTCTTCCCATCCCAAAGTTTTAAAAAAATCCCTTAAGACTGAACAAAAGTATGTATGTGTATAAACTGTAGATAAATAGATATAGATAGATAATTGAAATATACTACTTTAATATAGTTGTTTAAATATTCTTCTTTCCACCCCAAAGCTTTAAAAAAATATTCCCTTATTAAGATTGAATAAAAGCTTTCCCCAACTATTTTAAAAGATAGTCTGGCAGTATTAAAATCATGCAATTTAATTTATTTCAATTGGGCATTCTGTTTTAATTTTAATTTGTTGTAGATTTTAATAAGTGCCCACATTCGCTCCCTTGGAAGGGTTTCCAAGTTAATAGGCCTTAACTGTAAGATTTTCATCAGGGTTTTATTTAGAAAGCGAGTAGAACTCTTTCATTTCTGTTCTTTTTTACTTCCAAGTAAATGTAGAAAGCATTTTTGTCCCTTTGGAATCTCTGGAATAAATTATCCAGAGCTGTTTCTGAGTAGGTGTGTATAAAATTTAGGTTTAGATTTAATGCAATGTTATTTGGAAGTTCCTCTCTGTAGTAACTGTTTAGATTTGGGAAGGCTTGAATTTGATTTACAAGACAAAATTATGCACAGGGAAATGAAATGGTGTTTGATGGTAGGGATTTATTTTTGCGAACTGATGTGGTTTAGCTTTCCTTCCTATATTTTTCATCTTACTTTGTATTTGTTTTTTCTTATTATTATTTCAGGTTTGATTGTGAGAAGGCAACGTAAGGCTAACATCCTAGGCTAAAATTCCCCAAGGCCAAATTTATAGACTTGTTAATTGCATGATGCTTGGGGATAAATTCGTATTTTGTTCTTGAACTTTTGCAAGGGCTGAATTTCTTATGAATTTCTTCCCGTCTCTTCCCCTTTCCTCCATGTTGTAACTTACAACCTCCTTTCAGACATTACTTACCCTTTGCCCAGACTTCAGTTTAGATGAAAAGGCACACTTGTTTTTTTTTTCTCCTTCCTTTCTGGAGCTAAACATCCTTGTCGCTTTTCTGCTCCTTCGCTTCTAGATTTAAAATAATTTAAAAATTAAAAAAAGCTGCAGCAGTTCAAAAAAAAAAACCACACCACATAATTTGGCATTTTGGAAAGCAGGAATAAAAACTGAGAAAGGAGAAAAGGAAAGACACTTCCCTCCCCCCTTTGGTTAGAAAACCTGTCTGGAACATATTGAATCTGAATTTTGCATACATTTTCTAGGCATACAATAATCTATCATGTGCTGCTTATAGAGGACTAAAAGCTGTTTTTCTCTTTCTTTTCCCCTTCTATCCATTTTCCTGTTTCTCTTCCCTTCTTTCCTTCCTTCTCTGTTTCACTTTCATTGTCCTTCCTTCCTTCCTTCCTTCCTTCCTTCCTTCCTTCCTTCCTTCCTTCCTTCCTTCCTTCCTTCCTTCCTTCCTTCCTTCCTTCCTTCCTTCTGCATTTTTTCTGAAGGCACTAAATGTGTCTATACAAATATATATATTTATTCGATCTGAGTAATCTGGGGGTGCCTGTATCGCCCCCTCTTTTCCCATTCCTCTGTGGGGAAACAGCTTGTTTTGCCAAGGAACGAAATAACCAAATAACTGCAGCGGGTGCGGTGTGTGAAATTGTGTGTCTACCTTCTGTGCGTTTATGTGAGAGAGGAAAGATTTAACAGAGACTTATATAATGGTGCTTGTTGTAATTTGATGTTGTTAAATATACAGCCTCTAGAAAGGAAAGCCATAATACATGCACAACTAGAATAGTACACCCAGGGCCCACATTCGCACAGTTCACTAGCCTGGATTGAAAACTGGTAGGTTTTTTAATTTAGCCTATTTATAGGAACGCTGCCCTGCTTTTAACCTGTTTTGCAAGCTGCCCCATTTGCAAGGTCACCATATGACTATTGCTGTTGTTAGGCAAGGGATCCTGGGATGCAGGAACACAGGGTTTGTGAACCCTGGTTTAACGTGTTGTGGGAACCCAACCTCAGTGGCTATACAGGTGAAAAAAGTGTACATAGTGCTAGTAATCTGTAAATGTAGATTTTTCCATAACGCCCTCATTGATGATGTAGATCCAGGTTTGGTTAATCTCTGGTCAGGATTATGTTTTCAGCCAACCCCATGGCCCAATTCTAACCCTGTGACTGAATTTACACTCGAGAGTGAAGTTTTCAACCCTAATCTGGATTATTTCAGCGCTCTTAACTCCAGGAAGGATACTTAAGATCATTCTCCTAGGGATATTTGCACGAAAACCCAGAAGGCTGGTGTGGGCGCCAGTGTAGGGCGCTAGGCAGAATATTTTAATATTCTCTTGCTTGGGTGCCAGTTGTAATGTCATATTTGGGGGGGTGAGGCGGGGGGGGGTAGGTGGGTAGGTGGGAAAGACGCCTGCTGCCCTTTTCTGGATTTCTGTGTCTGGGTGGGGAGGGGGGCGGTTCTCTCCGGACCCCATTGTTGGCCTGCGTGTTTCAAGGGCTTTTGAGTGAGGCCTGGCACCCAGGGTGGCAAAGCCTGTGTGCTGCCCCCACATTGGCTTCTCAGGGCAGAAAAAGGTGGGGGAGTCCTGTGTGCCCCCCCCCCCGGACCTTGTCCTCATCACTCCTTTCTCTCGTCCTACAGCAGAGGTAGCCTGGAGGATGGCAGCGACAGAGGAAGACTTTGGGCTGGCAACCACACCAGGGGATTCACCTCCGAAACAGCTGAGCCCCGAAGACAAGGCGGAGGGGCAGTTGGGGGGCAGCAGTAGTAAGCAGCCGGCCTCGCCCCAGCCAGCCTTCACCCAGCAGGTAAGGGAGGGGCACAGGGGGGGCAGATGATTGGCCATGGCAATCATCTAAGGCAATAATAATATCAAATGGACCCAGTCTGATTAGCTCTCTCTTTCTTTCTTTCTTTCTTTCTTTCTTTCTTTCTTTCTTTCTTTCTTTCTTTTTCTTTTCCTCCTCCTCCTCCTCCTCCTCCTCCTCCTTCTTCTTCTTCTTCTTCTCTTTCTCCTTCTCCTTTTCTTCCATCTCATTTTTCCTTCTCCTCCCGTCTTCTGGTTTCTCTTCCTTTTCTCTCTTTTCATCCTTCACCTTTCCTCCTTTCTCCCTCTTTTCTTTCCTTCTCCATTGGGCGGGTTATAGGAATAATTAAAATCGGAAGAGGGTGGGTAATTATTACTGTTGTTATTGTTGCCTGCCCGCAATCTATTAGCATTAATAAGAGTCCTGTTTCGATGTGGGCTTTAGGAAAATGGAGTTACAATGATATTATTATTTTGGTTCGTGGGGCAGCCAGAGGTTTAGGCTGGATTTGGTATTTTTCTTCCCAAGGACTTGGTTAGGCAGATGTTGTTGCAATAATGTTTTCAACACCACCAGCATCTGCCTATTAATATGGTTCATTGCGCGTCAGCCAGATGTTTAGACTGAATTGGGCTCTTTTATCCACCCATCGAGCTCTTCCCGAGGGTCTGGGATAGGCAGATGTCGATGTTGGATGGCGTTAAAGGGATCCTGGCAGGATGTCAGCTGCGTAAAGCTGCCTTTTGCAATTGACCGGTGGTGATTTTTTTCGTCAATGCCGGTGGTGTTCAAGCGGTCCTCCAGATGTTTTGGCATTGCACCCAAGGCACCCATTACAATTATGATCCTGAAGCCCAAGGGGGTCCCGTGGAGGAGGTGGCGCTGGCGAGGAGGGTCCAGGTCTCCTAACGGCTCTCCCCCCCCCCTCTGTTTATAATCCAAACGTCTAAACAAAGAAAGCCGGGTTGATCGATCGTGTCGCCGCTCCACACCCGGGGGACGGTCGTGGGGAAAGTTTTCCTCCGTCTGGGTTTAAAAAAAAAGAGGTCCCTTTTGGGGGCTCCGACAAGCTTTGTATTTTTCCTCTCCTGGAGAGGAGGGGAGAGGGAGAGGGCGGCGAATTCACCGCCGACGGTCGGCCGGACCTTGCCGTTTTCCTGACCCCAGAGAATGGCTTCCCCGCCGGGTCTTCGTAACGGGGCTGCGGGCAAAGCGAGCGAGGCACCCCCGAATCTCAGGGGGTTTTTTTTGGGGGGGGGTGCCTTTTATTCCGAAGATCCCCGTTTTCTCTGTCTCTCCCGGCCGAAATGAATCCCGCAGGAAGAAAGCAGCGAGAGCCCAATCGTAGTTTGTTTGCTCCCGAAAACTACAGACTGGGACCCCCCCACTTCTCCGCGGATTTAAGCCGAAATTAACACCTTATCCTTTCCGGTCCTTGAACAAACCGCGGTTCCAGAATCCCTGCTAAATCGATCCTTCCTTCCTTCCTTCCTTCCTTCCTTCCTTCCTTCCTTCCTCTTTCTTTCTTTCTTTCTTTCTTTCTTTTTCTTTCTTCCTTTCTTTCCTTCCTTCCTTCCTTCCTTCCTTTCTTTCCTTCCTTCCTTCCTTCCTTCCCTTCCCTTCCCTCTTTCCTCTCTCCCTCCCCGTGCAAAGCGTGTAGCCGAGGTCCCTTTCGCTCGGAGGAAGCCACATTGAACTCGATGGGCTTCGTCTTAGCTAGCCCTGTAGCCTCTGGCAGGCTGTGGGGTTGTAATAATACCCCCAGTAATACTCGCAAACGTAGCTCCTCTTTTTGATCGTGGCCTATTGAACCGACCCTCTTTTCTGCTTGGATGCCCAGCGCCGAAACCTCAAACCCAAGATATTTCTGAATCCGGAATTAATGACAACAGCGCGAGCAATAATACCACAATGAATACATCATGATGACCTGGGTTGGCAATAGAGAAAGAAGTGGAGAAGTAGATAGTGGGCAACTGGCAAGTTGGGTTAAGAGGTTGTGAGAAGGCTCCCCGAGATTCAGGGGCCCAGACAAAGGTTGGCTTAGCGCCCAACCATAAACTGAGAACTGGAGACAAATTCCTTGTGTGTCTAATCACACTTGGGCAAATAAACTACAGGTAGTCCTCAACTTACAACAGTCCATTTAGTGACCGTTCGAAGTTACAAGGGCTCTGAAAAAAAGGTGAGCGATGACTGTTTTTCACACTTAGGAGCCTTGCAGCCTCCCTCTATGGTCACGTTATCAAAATTCGGATTGCTTGGCCACTGGCTCATATTTATGACCGTTGCAGTGTCCCGGGGCCATGGGGATCCCCTTTTTGCGACCTTCTGACTTTCCCTTTTGCGACCCTTCCGACAACGGATTCATTTCACAACTGTGTTTGTTACTCACTTCACCAAACTGCAGAGAATCACTTGACAAACGTGGCGAGAGAAAATGTAAAATGGGTCAAAACTCACTTAACAAATTTCTCACTGAGCGACATAGATTGTGGGCTCAATCGTAGGTCGTAAGTTGAGGACTACCTGCATTCAATTCAATTCAGTTCAGTCTTTGCTTCTCTTTCTGGGTGGCACCACCGTGTCTGAATTCTCATTCTGACAAAGGGCCCCTCCATGGACAGGCAAAATTGGCTTGCTTGGTTTTAAATTCAGACCAGCTTTTTTGCCTTTAAAGTAGAAGTTAGATCTCGTCTCTTCTGCTGGTCCACCTCTTTGTCCCTCCTTGCTCTGTCTTTCTATCTGTCCTTGCAGAAGGAAAGCCCAAAGTCAGCCTGTAAGCAGAAGAGAAAAGCCCCCACCAGGTCTTCACACTTACATTTCTGGCTTGCATGTATGTAAGGGAGCTGCCTGCAGGATTGTCCTCCGGGAAGGCTGGAGCTGTTTTTATATTTTGTTTTCTTCACAAAGTCCCAACATCTGTTCATTGGTAATTAAGGATGAAGGCTTGTTTTCTAATCTTTCTCCTTGCCTACCAATTATGAGCTGCAATAGAAAGAGAGAAGTGGGGGAGGGCGGAGAGAAAAAAGAGAGGATTATTAAATGCATTGATGATGTTACCTAAATGGGTAATGAAATGTCTGCAAGAAAACCACCAAGCTCAGAGAGCACCAAGGACCCCACAGTCCTCCTCCTCCTCCCTCCCATTCTTGTTGGTTTGATACTTGTTGGTTTGGCCAAGTGTACTAGGAGAGAAAGAATCCTATTGAACTCAGAGGAATTGACTTTGGTCTACAGCAAACAAGGGGAGCAGGTCCGTCTATTGATCCTAACGGGGCTTTTAGCCTTGTGCCCTAGGCATAAGATGCGGGCGGAAATAAATTCTGAAATAAATTTTAAGTTCATTGCCTTTTCTTTTCCATCTCCTCTTCCTTCTCTGTTTTTGTCTCTTACCACTTTCCTACAAGGAGCTAAGTTGCAGTTTAAAGGGGGGGGGGCTCATAATGTAGAAACAAGGCTAATAAAATTCATGGGGAAATGTTTTAATCTCTCCTGTTTCGCCTTCTACTGAAAATAAAATCCACTATTTTGGATGTCCGCATATCCTTCCATTTTACCAGAATCTTGACTGGACATATAAAAGGATTTTATAGGACTAGGGTGGACTGCTGCATTTTCCAAACATACTAACTCCTGGTTAACTTTAGATGTGTAATGGAATTCACTCTGTTTTTCCAATCTGGCTCAGTAGCCGAGGCAAATGTCCTGCCAAGCTGACCCAGGACATGCTAAGAAGAGGCGGCAAGCTGTGTGAAACCACATTCACACAATAGGCTGTGCCTGCAGCTTTAGGGCGCCACAAAATCGGCCATAAATCGCTTTTTTTCAGTGCCGTGGTAACTTCAAACAGTCCCTAAGCGAACTGTCGTAAGTCGAGGCGATATTTATTTTTAGTGCCTTCACTCAGCTTTGACTCCTGGCAACTAGCTGGACTAACCCCTGCAAGATTTCAGAAGCAGCGGTTTGCCATTGCCTCCATCCCAGGGTTCAGACTGCATGGCTGGCTTCGTGGACCGGGGAGAAGTAGAACTCACGACCACCCAGCTTGGAACTGTGAATCGCTCAAGCACCGTAGCTAGCTTTGGCATCTCTCCAGGCTGGAGCGGAGTGGCGACTTCGGGGTTCAGCTGGGAACCCAGATATCTAACCGAAGGAACAGGAGGAGCCTAGAATAAAACCCTGGCGGGGCGATGGCAACGTGGCCAGATCCTGGTTTGCCTGAGCGCAAAGCAATCCAAAATCGGATCACGCCTGCCTGGCATTCATTTCACCGGATCACAAGCCTGGCTTCTCTGTCTGCAGAATCTCCCCACCACCACCACCCCCCGGAAAAAGAAATATTCAGGAGATCTCCAGGCCTTCCTATTATAGCCCCTTCTATTTTGATGCTTTGGGTTTATCAGCGCTGCTGCTGCTGCTGGTATCGGAAAGTTCCAAGCGGCTCTCACGGACGCGGGCAACTCTGAAAACCGAGGGGAGGGGGTGTCGTGCCCCTCCCCTAAACGCCCTCGCCATTTGGGGAGATAAAGCCCGAACTTCCTTGTGCTGCCAAGGGATAAAGCCAAAGACAGCGCAAGCTGGAGCTATCACTGGAAGAAAAGGGGGAAAAAAAGACTCTGGTTCCTTCCCTTCCCTCGCCAGACCCATTCACACGTTACGCGGTCTCCCACCCGGATTAACCACTGAGAGTGGAACGCCACGAGGACTCCACCGATCGGGGGTTGTCTGAAAGGACGCCCGTCAGAGACACGCCTGACTTTTCAAAGAAAGCGTGTCGGGCGCAAGAACCGGCTTCACGTGTAGTGTGGGGGGAAGGGGGGGATCTAACGCGCGCGTTTGGGAGACCCGCGGAAATTAATGCGCGCTGGCCTGCAGGCTGAAGAAAGAAAGTGGTGGTGGGGAAGGAAACAATAGACAGAAGTCATAAAAGCACGTGTGAACCCCACGTTTGCCTTGGGTATATTTCCTTTTTGGAGTAGGGGGTCCTGAGTGAAAGACCTCGGATGTCTTTATTGTTGTAAGTTCCTCTGATTTTATTTGTTTGTTTGTTTGTTCAATTTCTGCAGCTGCCCATCTCAGTAAACGATAGGTATTGTTTTATATATAATATAAATATATATTTATATCAATTATAGAATTGGTGTATGTGTGGGCTTCACATAGAAACCTATTCACACAGAGAGAGAGGGAGAGAGAGAGAGAGACATATAATTTTTTTTTGGTACTTTTTCTTTCCAGGGAATGGAAGGAATCAAAGTATTTTTACATGAACGAGAACTGTGGCTCAAATTTCATGACGTGGGAACCGAAATGATTATAACAAAAGCTGGAAGGTAAGATCCAGAGAGACAAAGGGAAGAGAGGGGAAAAAAAACAACAACCCATATTTGTCTATTGCAGAAAGAGCAAGGGATTGCATTGCTTAGTGAAATATGTTATGTGTTCCTACGGTTTGGGTAGACATACTCGTCCATCTTACTGTTTAATTGTTTAAATGTTCCAGACATTTGTTTTGTTTTTTTAGCTAGAATGACATTTTTTTCCTGCCTTTTGTTTGATTTCAGACGAATGTTCCCCAGCTACAAAGTAAAAGTCACCGGACTCAACCCCAAAACGAAGTACATCCTTCTAATGGACATTGTGCCCTCGGATGACCATCGATACAAATTTGCAGATAACAAATGGTATGTAATAATAATAATAATAATAATAATAATAATAATAATAATAATAATAATAATAATAATAATAATAATAATAATAATAATAATAATAATAATAAAAAAAGACTGTGGCAAAAGCAAGCAAGGGTAGTACCAATAGTCATAGGCGCCTTGAATGCAATCCCAAAACAGCTGGAGCACCACTTGAACACCATCATCGGCATTGACAAATTCGCCATTAGTCAATTGCAAAAGGCAACCTTACTAGGAACTGCTTCCGTCCTGCGACGATATCTGTAATACCATCAAACATCCACATCTGCCTATCCCACGTCCTTGGGAAGGACTCGATAGGTAGACAAAAATGCCAAATCTAGTCTGAACATCTGGCTGACTGTACAATGATCAATAATAATAATAAAGTTGGAAGGGACCTTGGAGGTCATCTAGTCCAACCCCCTGTTCAGGCAGGAAACCCTATACCATTTCAGACAAATGGCTGCCCAGTCTCTTCTTAAAAACAATGTTGTTAGAGGTGGGATCACAGATCCAACCCAGTTTTGTTTTGTTTTTTAAATCAGCTGAATTCTAGTTATCCGACAAAAAGAAAACAGAGGACCCTTGTTGATTCCAAGATATTTCATTTTGTGCCACCAATCTGAACCAAACATCTTCTAAAAATAGTAACCAAAAGGAAATGATATCAAAGGAGCAGATCTAGTCTGTTGGTAGTCCTTAACTTACAACTGTTCATTTAGTGACCATTCAAAGTTACAACAACAAAGAGGAAATAAGGGAAGTAAAAGTCCACCATATTGTGTTGCTTTTGATAGGTCAGTAACTGGGAAAGCTGAACCGTCCATGCCTGGAAGATTGTATGTCCATCCAGACTCACCAGCTACTGGGGCCCATTGGATGAGACAGCTGGTTTCCTTCCAAAAGCTCAAGTTGACCAACAATCATCTTGATCCCTTTGGCCACGTAAGTATGATTTAGCTGTTCCAGACTGACCTTAGTGTTTGATTAGATCCCTCCCCCTTGAAGTTGTAGCTCTAGAGGACATAACTTCTGATGGCTATGAGCATCACCTCACGGTAGAGCAGGGCTCTCCAAACATATATTTTCAGGACTATTCGTAAGGTGGCAGCATAGAAAAATGTATTCAAGCTTATACACAAGAATCAGGTCAACTGAAGTTCAGCAATAAATTGGTGCCAGATAAAGATCAATGGAATTCAAGAGGGGTTAAGAGCTTGTGGCAATGCAAAGACTCCAAGCTAATAGCACATTTAACTCCACCTGCAGCTCAACCTGCTCTTCTCCTACATATATCTGTGGGGCTGTTAGGCAGAAGGGGGAACCACATGATCAGAGATGGAGACAAAGGGATCAAAATAGGAGCAGGTTGCCTCTTAATGTCCAATTTTGCTTTAGATATGAAAATATGACCCGTAGTGATTGGGTCAAATTCACCCAGCCAGCTTTCCTGCCAAAGGCAACACTAGAACTCACCGTCTCCTGGTTTCCAGATTGGTGCCTTAACTACTAGACCAAACTGGTTCTTCCATTTTTATTATTTTTTTGGTTTGCTTCCACCCACCATCAGTTCCTACTTCATATTAACTGCGGTGCTGTGAATCTTTGGTCAAATCTGCCTGCAATAAAATAACTCTTTTTCCAGCCCAATGCCAGTGACTAGATAGAAACATTTATTAGCTTTCTGGGCTCATGGTTTGTCATTGGCTTCTTCTGCAATTTTTTTTTTTTTTTTGTAAATTTCATAATCTGATCTCCAGTGCTGGGATTCTCTGCCAAATTCTAACCAAGTCTGACCCTCCTCGGGTTTTGAAAAAAGCAGGTGGTCTCGTTCAGCAAATATAAGTCTTTCTGGAATTGATATTGTTAATTCCTTTCCTTCTTCCAATGATAAAATACCTTGCTTTAGATGCTTTAATCCATCTATCCTGCTGCTGGGTAAAAAAGGGACCTAGGTGTGTTGTCCAAGGGCTACAGCATAGAATACAGAATAACAGAGTTGGAAGGGACCTTGGAGGTCTTCTAGTCCAACCCCCTGCTCAAGCAGAAGACCTTATACCATTCCAGAGAAGTGGCTGTCCAGTCTCTTGGAGGCAAGCAGTTCCATTGATTGATTGTTCTCACTGTTTGGAAATTTCTCCTTAGTTCTAGGTTGCTTCTCTCCTTGATTAGTTTCTGTCCATTATTTCTTGTCTTGCCTTCTGGTGCTTTGGAAAATAGGTTGACCCCCTCTTCTTTGTGGCAGCCCCTCAAATATGCTAGTCCTTCAAAAAATAGATCAGTTTTCCAGATCGAGTTTGGAAATAGATTGTCCCCCTCTTCTTTGTGACAGCCCCTCAAGATAGCTTATTACGTCACTCTTAGTCCTTCTCTTTCTTAGACTAGACATACTCAGTTCCCAACATCCTCTGCTTTAGCTTCCAAACAGACAATCCCACTCCTAAAGTCTTGAAGGATTGAAGCCCTTTCAAAATAAATAAATAAAAAAAAGGAATTAAATGCTGCAATCAAAAACATCAACAAATCCTCCACCGAGCTTCGTTGCACCAAGGCCTTGATTAACTTGAAGCTGCGCATTGATGCTCAGCCAATGGAGTGCTTAACCACGAATCAGGTTGGGCTTGAATTGATGGAAGTGAGCGGTTGAGGGGTGTCGGCGGCAGCCACAATCTGTCAACAGTTGACTCTAATTGAACGCTTGCCTCTCCAAGTGGCACTCATGGACACGTGGAGTGGGGAGAAAGGGGGAGATGAGAAGGAAGGCGGCCAGGCCTTGTAAACCAAATCAGTACAATGTGTTAAAATGATCTGGGAACCGGGAATGGAGTTGAGCCCAACCCAAGTTACAGTTTGAATTAATCGTATGGCTGGCTCCACTCCTACCAATCATAAATCAGAAGAAAAGGAACTCTCCAAAAAAAGAGAGACTTCATTTGAAACAGGTCTCATTGATGGAGGTTTTTTTAGTTTAGTTTAGTGTTGTTTTTTTTAAGCCACCAAATCTCTTCCATGTTTTGAGCATTCTCTGTAGCAGGCAAAGCAACTCAAGGATATTATCTAATAAGCAAAAAGAGCCAGCTCAGAAGAGTGATGGGGCTGGCTGGCTTAATCTTGGTGTGTGGAATGGAATTTGTTTTTGCCCGGGGAGTGGTGTTAATCCCTTCTCCACACAATCATCCTTACCCTCAGTATTCCAATGGCTTGGATTACCGCATCCACTTTTAGTCACCACAGTATAAAAAAAGATGGCGAGGCTTTAGAAAGAGGGAAGAGAAGAGCAGCAAGAATGGTTAGGGGGTTGGAGGCTAAAATGTATGAAGAACGGTTGCAGGAATTGGGAATGTCTAGGCTAGTGAAAAGAAGGACTAGGGGTGACACGATAGCAGTCTTTCAATATCTAAGGCCATGAAGAAGAAGTGGTCGAGGTATTTTCCAAAGCACCTGAAGGCAGAACATGAAGCAATGCACTAGTCAAGGAGAGATCTAACTTAGAACTAAGGAGACATTTCCTGACAGAAAGAACAATTCATCAGTGGAACAACTTGCCTTCAGAAATTGTGAGTGATCCATCACTGGAGTTTTTAAGAAGAGATTGGACAACCATTTATCTGAAAGGATGCAGGGTTGCCTGCCTGAGCAGGAGGTTGGACCAGAAGACCCCCAAGGTCCCTTCCAGCTCTGTTCTGATTCTGAAGTAACTCAGTGACAAGGCTTTGGGTTCGCTCTGTTAATTCTCATCTGTTTGCCTCCTTAATATTAAAATATAGCCACCTTAGAATTTGGATTGGGTTCCTGGCAGGGCTTCGGAAATTCTCCCCTGCCTTCTCCTATTTGTTTTGAGGAAAACCAAATCAAGTTGAACTCCTGAAGGAAGCCTGGAGTAGTTCCAGTTTTCTTGGCTCTCCAAATGCTTACTTCTCCTCCACCAAGAAGCTCCTCCAGGGATTAAAAAGACCCTCCTCCTGGCTGCCAGACGCAATCGTTGGCATCTTGATGGTTTCTGGTGCAGGTTCCCAGCCAGGAAAAACAATATCCTTCAAACGTTTCGACTAGATGGAGCAGTGCAGCCGGCCCGGCCCTCGTTGTAGGCGAGTCTGTTGGCGAAACCCGTTTCTAGCATTGGAAGCAGATTGTGAAAATGGAGGCCTGTGCTAGACGCTTCCGAACGTTTTGAGTTTTGTTTTCCTTTTGCTTGTTTTCCTTTCGGGCTTGTTCAAAAGAATAACATTCGACCACATGCTCGGAAGGTTGGTTGGGATGGAGTTGCAATAAGAAAGAGGCTCACCGCAATGATATTTATGGCTGTCGAAAGCGGAGGACGCATAATAGGCAACAGGAGAGGGAATGGTGAAACGTGCTGCTAATGAGTAGTGTCACAACAAAGGTGGTGTGGGTCCGTGTTGAAGCAGATGGGGGAACTGTGTCTGTTCTTTCTGAAATGATTGAGATGTTCAGTAGGATAAGAATGTCCTCCCTAGATACAGTAGACTGCATGATATTAGAAAGTCCTTTGTCTGTCCTCTCCTCTCTCTCTCTCCTTCTCCCTCCCTCCCTCTTTCCCCTTCTCCCTCTCCCTCTCCTTCTCCCTTTCTTTCTCCTTCTCCCTCCCTCCTCTCCCTCTCCCTTCCTTTCTCCTTCTCCCTATCACCCTCTTACTCTCCTCTCCCTCCCTCCCTCCTTTTCTCCTTCTCCTTCTTACTCTCCTCTCCCTTCCTTTCTCCTTCTCCATCTCCCTCACCCTTACTCTCCTCTCTCTCTCCCTTCTTTTCTCCTTCTCCCTCTCACCCTTTTACTCTCCTCTCCCTCTCCTTCTCTCTCTCCTCTCCCTCTCCGTGTGCATTGGACTGCACCCCTCATGATCTCCACTGACACAACCTTTACATTGCTCAAGATAATAATCCCACCCCAGAACTTTACAAAGCACAGCTTGTGGCTTAGCGTTCTATGAATTGGGGGTCCCCGTAGTTTGGAGGACAAATCGTAATTTATCGTGATGTATTCTGGGCAGATCTTGCCTTCATAGGTACAACTCTTCGGTGGATATCTTTGTGGGAAGACCACGTTCCCCTCTCTCCACCCCAACTGATGGAGGTTGCCCTACTTTTACCCTTCTTTTGCAGATCATCCTCAACTCCATGCACAAATACCAGCCCAGGCTGCATATTGTCAAAGCGGATGAGAACAATGGGTTTGGCTCCAAAAACACAGCCTTTTGCACCCACGTCTTTCCAGAGACGGCCTTCATTGCAGTGACTTCCTATCAGAATCACAAGGTAAAAGTGGCTGATTTTGGGAAAAAAAGCTTTGCCGGCCATGTTACTAAGTTAACCGCTGCTGCAAGGAAGGTCCTAAAATGGGGGAAAACTCACTTAACAAATGACTTGCTTAGTAACAAAAATTTGGGGGGGCTCAATTGTGGTCATAGGTCAAGGACTACCTGTACTTTGGACAATTACTATAACATCAAAAAAGATCTTCACTGTATAATTTGGGATGTGGGGCTTGATCTCAACCTCATCATCTTTGGGAATTATGAGGAGAAAGTATGGGGGGTTTTTCATTTGAGTTTGTAAAAGGAAGAAGGCATTTTATGTTTTTAAATTTAGACTACAAATGATATGAATTACATCTTGGCGGTTCTTGCATGGAAGAATTAGCAATCTACAACAGAAAAATCAATGTTCTACAAATCAGTAGGGAAATATCTCAAATTCCCAGACAGTCTGTTCCTAAAATATGAAGTGCGTTTGTCAAAAGATACTGCCTAGCTGTCTTTTGCTCTTTTAAAAGATGTTGCAGGGGAAGCCGTGAAAAAAAGCCAGTGGAAAACATTGGAGCATTAAAATCTGATTTAAGAATATAGAATAATAGGCTTGGAAGGGGCCATGGAGGTCTTCTAGGCCACCCCCACCCCCACTCAAGCAGGAGACCTGATACCATTCTGGATAATATGAATATGTAAAACAAGTGCTTGCCTTACATATTTATATTAGGTAATATAAGTTACATAAATTTACATATTTATAATATGTAAGACTGTTGCTTTGCATGTACACTGAGAGTTTCTGCACTGGAGACAAATTCCTTTTGTGTCTAATCACACTTGGCCAAATAAAGTATTCTCCTCTCCTCTCCTCTCAGATTTCCTATCACACATTCCCAAGAAGTAAAATGGGCTTTACAAGTCAACACAGGAGCTAATTAGAACACAAACGTCCACAACCTGTGGCTTTCCAACTTTCTTTCAGAGGAGAAAACAGTGGTAGAGAAATTCTCATGTGTGGACCTTCCACACGTCGAGATGTGGTGGCCTAGGGTGCTGTGTGATTGTCTTGTGTCTTGGAGATCTTTCGCTCCAAAGATCTACAGTTGAGGAGGGGACAGGAGAAGTGTCATCATGCAAAACACGCGCTTTTTAAAAAGATCAACAGCTTGTTGGGATGAACTTCCTTTTGGTAACGGAAGCTGAAGAGTGAAGGTGGCTTAATTCTTAGAGAAGAAAATGGTTTTGTATTGATCTGGATAAGAGTTGGAAGGAGTCTTCTAGTCTAACCTCCTGGCTCAAGCTGGAGACCCTATACCATTCCAGACAAATGGCTGTCCAATTTCACCTTAAAAGCCTCCAGTGATGGAGCAGCCACAACTTCCGGAGGGAATCCGTTCCACCGATTAATTGTTCTCACTGTCAGGAAATTCCTACTTAGTTCTAGGTTGCTTCTCGCCTTGATTGGTTTCCATCCGTTGCTTCTTGTCCTGCCTTCAGGTGCTTTGAAGAATAGGTTGACCCTCTCTTCCCTATGGCCGATTCCTTGTGGATGATTGATGGGCAGCTGCTGTCCAAACAAGCTCTGATTTTTTTCCTTCTTTCTGGTTCTTCATTTCAGATTACCCAACTCAAGATTGAAAACAATCCCTTCGCAAAAGGATTTAGAGGCAGCGACGATATGGAATTGCACCGAATGTCACGAGTACAAAGGTAAGCTATTATTCAGTGCAATATTTCTTGAAGATGTGTGGACTTCAAACCCCAGAAGTCTCTACCTTTTCTTTGAAAACACTTCCTTTCTGATTCAGGAGGCTAGAAGAAGTTAGAACCCAAGAAGCGTCTTGGATGAAAAGCGAAACGTTTTCAGAGAAAACACCAAGGGAAGTCCAGTTGCCTTTGGGGAAGGCATCTTTGGGTCTCTCCAGATGTCAACTTGACATCTGGTAGATGGGAAACACTACGGATTTTCACCAAGGTTGGGAGTTTGATAAGGGCAGGTTTTACATCAAGAAGATGGGCCCAAAAACTGGATGGGTTTTAATGCAAGGGAAGATAATTCAGTACATGTGGTGGTATGATGCGAGGCAAACATTTAAACTGAAATTAAATCCAACATCCTTCCCATGGCCCCATCCTCTCTTCCGTCCTGGAAACAAAGCAAGACTCATGTCAGAAACAAGCTTTGGGCTTCTCTAAAAGTTTCTTATTTGTTGGGTGGGGGTGGGGTGGGGGAAATTATGAACAGGTGGTTGATGCCGATTCCAACTCGTCCTTGGCCTTAATGGAACTTGGGAGAAGATGTTGTTTCACAAAAGGCAGCGATCCAGGGTGGGAAAGATACTGCGTTGCAGACAGAAAGGACCACCTGTTTCTAATTGGTATAAATGCTCCAGCTCTCCTTGTATAGACATTTTATGGGTTCAGGGCATTTCCCCTTTGGGGAAGGGGATGGCTGGTAAAAGGATAGCGATTGGGGTAGCCCAGCTGGAAACCGTATGACAGACTCTTCCTTGGGCGAATGGAGTGCAGATCGGTGACAAACAGATTCCTTGGCGAAGCACAACGTTTTCCTGCGCAGGTAAGTCCTTGGCTTGCAACAGTTTGTTTAGTGGCCGTTCGAAGTTACGGTGGCATTGAAAAAAGGACTGGTTTCCCCACTTGCGTCTATTGCAGCTTCTCCGTGGTCACATGATCAAAGATTCAGGAGCCGTTGGCCAAGCGTCTGAATTTTGATCACACGACCATGGGGATGCTGCAACAGTTGTAAGTGTGAAAAACGGTCATAGGTCAGTGCCGTTATAACTTTGAACAGTCACAAAACGAATAGTCGTAAGTGGAGGACTACCTGCCCTCTTTACTCAATCCTCTTATTATTGCAAATTGCCAGGCTTGTTGTGTGCAGGATGTGCTGGTTAAGACATGGGTAGGTTGACCCTGAAAATGAACCATCCCCAAAATCTTGGTCCGCAAAACCCTACTTTGATACCAGCTTGAAATGGAGAATCGCCTAAAGGACAAACTTGTCATGACCCCTAATTGTGCCCCCGTTGTTGTTTTTTTGCCTTTGATCTCAGCAAGGAGTATCCGGTTGTCCCAAGAAGCACAATCCGGCAAAAAGTGTCTTCTAACCACAGTCCCTTCAGTGATGAAGGCAGGTCTCTCTCGGCTTCTTCTAACCTTGGATCCCAGTTTCCGTGTGAGAACGGCGTCTCTAGCACTTCCCAGGACTTGTTACCCCCTGCAAATCCATATCCTGTATCTCAGGATCACGGGCAGGTTTACCACTGCACCAAGAGACCAGGTGAGTAGAGTTTAGCTCCAACATTTTCCTGGGGATTCGGTTGGTTAATCTCAGCGGTGTTGGTGGCCTAGAGGTGAAGACACTCGCCTTCCACTTGGAAGGTTGAGAGTTCGAGCCTAAGGAACGGCCAATGTTTCGCTAAGGAGAAGAAGGACTAGGGTGACATGGTAGCAGTCTTCCAATATTTAAGGGGCTTCCATGGAGAAGAGGGAGTCAAGCTATTCTCCAAAACACCTGAAGGCAGGACAAGAAGCAATGGATGGAAGCTAATCAAGGAGAGAGAAGCCATCTAGAACTAAGGAGGAATTTCCTGAGAACAACTGCTTGCCAAAGAAGTTGTGGGTGCTCCATTACTGAAGGTTTTTAAGAAGAGATTGGACAACCATTTGTCTGAAATGGTATAGGGTCTCCTGCTTGAGCAAGGGGTTGGAATAGAAGACCTCCAATGTCCCTTCCAACTCTGTTATTTTGTGATGGACTCTCACGCTATCCAACTGTCTCCTAAGATGTTTTGGCTGGAATAGAGAGAGGGAACCAACCCAAGCTTTTTCCACCCTTCCACTCCCCAGATGAAGCTTCAGGGCTTCTCCAATTTGAGTCCTTCTACATTTCTTCATTGTCTTTTCTCGCTCCGGGTTCTGTTTCCCATCTAGCAAAGTCATCTTGACTGCCTTTCCAAGCATTTCAGCCCATATTACCAACAGCAGCATAGATAAAATACAGAGAGGTGACCCCATGGTTCTACAGAAGTTGAATCTACATCCAGGAAGATAACTGGTGCCTGGGTTGCAGATAACTTATCAGGTTGGGAGGCCTTAAGAAAGGACTTGGGATTATTTCCAATACTTAAATAGCTAATGGCAGGTTATTTTGGAGAGGCGAAATTTATAGCTATTCCGAGAGATTAGCCAGGCTTTTCAGAGAGTTAGCCGAGTGGCTGAGCCAATTTGGAATGGAAGCATACAGCAAAAAGGAACGTTTGGTAAACTATCATTTCGAAATCCCTTTTTTTAAAAAGAAAGAAAGAAAGAAAAGAAAACCCCACTTTTTAAAGAGATCCATGCTTCCCTTTTTAAATCTGGATGACTGAGAATCCTCACTGACATATTTGGGAAGTTTTCAGTTTTGAAAGATAATCTAGGTCAAATGTTTTTGAGCATCCTTTCAAGAACATAAGGGTGTGTGGGTTGGCACTCACACACACATATATATACACAGATTGCCTATTTGTGTGTACCTGTGTAAATATGTTTGTGGGGATGTATGTATTCATGCACGTGTACTTTCCCACATGCTTACAAGCATAATATTCTTTTTTTTTAAATCTTAAAATCTTGCAATATTCAATAGGACGCATAAAAAGATTTCTTAGGCTGAATTGGATAAGCGGGTAAATCAACAGAGCGTTGATTCCTAATTCACCACTTATTTTTGAACTGCAAGAGGAGACATCTCATTTTCCCCCCCTTTTTACAACCCTGTAATCCCTCGATTTGGGGTGGGGTGGTGGGGTGACTGAGTGGAGCTGAGCATTTACTGGCCAGATGCCCTTCCTGATGCCTATGTGGAGTTCATAGCAGATATTTTCAGAACGGGTGTCCCACCCTGAGGAAGCTGCACGACAATGGAAAGCTGTGTCACACCATCACTGTAGCCCCCTCTGCCTTCTCTAAATTAGCAAGCCAGCTCTGCAGAAACCACCAAGAAAAATTGGAATGGAATTTTCTAGCTCCCCCCGAGAATACAGCCAATAAAACCAGGAGATTCTTCTACAAGGTAGGGATGAGAGAACTCTTGGAGAAATGACAAAACCAGATTTAGCGTTAATCCTAAAGCTCCCTCATCCTATCGTTTGAAAGTCAAGCTGCTTCCCTTCCCCAAAGAAGCAACTACAGAAAGCTAGGGAGGGGGCAGCGGCAGTGGTCTCTGATTGGGGCCATCCTGTCAACATGAAAACCATCCATCATTTGTCTCCAGCCATGGAAGAGTGATAAAGACGAACAAAAAAAAACCATGCGCTTTCTTTCCAGTTTTGGGATTCTCTACTTGGTGGGTGGCTTCCTGTCTTCTCCCCTCGCTCCCTATCTCATTTCCTTGCATTGTAATATGCAAGAGGGCTATCTTGCCCATGGTGCACTTCCCCCTCCCCCTCTTAGCTGCATAGATCATGCCCCATCCTAGGAGACAACAGCAGAGGGCCCTGTCTCCTTGCTATCTCCCCAATGGCTCAGGTCTGATAGGCAGCAAATGTCTCGTTTATCAAAGCTGATGGGTCCTTTCTGTCTCGCATGATTCTTTGGGCTGTTTATTATTATTATTATTATTATTATTATTATTATTATTATTATTATTATTATTATTATTATTATTATTATTATTATTATTATCATCATCATCATCATCATCATCATCATCATCCAGAATGGCATCTCCACAGAGCATTGGCTCAGTCTTAGGGTGTTCAGATTTTAAATCAAAAACTATTTCTGGACAGGGAGAAGGAGAAGGAAGAGAGAAAGAGGAGGCAGGAAGGAGAGAAGGAGCAGGAAGAGGAGAAAGTTATGGAGAAGAAAAAAGAGGAGGAGGAGGAGGAGGAGGAGGAGGAGGAGGAGGAGAAAAAGGAGGGGAAGGAGAAGAGGGAGAAAGAGGGAGAAGGAAGAAAGAAAATTGAACTGTTTGAATCCAGTTCAGGAGTGGATAGCTTTTCTGCTCATATTTGGCTTGGAAGGGGTGATTCAAGAGTGAAGGCAACATGCATAGAACATGCATGTTTCCTTGCAACCCTGTCAAATGGACACATGGATAGGGGACTGGCCCAAAGTCCTGCAGACAGTTCTTGTGGCTGGGGAAGCCTCCTTACTCCTAGTTCAGCACCTTCTCCACTGGACCTATCTGCCTCTTGAGCTGAGACAAGAGGGATTGGACCAGGCAACATCTATGATTGAGGAGGAACTAGAACCTGGTCCAGCACCTTCTCCACTGGACCCCATTGAGCTTTGGGGGCTAAGAGAGGGATTGACCCAAAGTCATCTACTGTGCTTCGGTGGCTGAGTTGGGACTGGAACCTGGGTCTCCCTCCTACTTTTGCATCTCCGCCACTACACCGCACTGGCAGTTGGTCTCAGAGGGAGGACTCGCCAGAAGCCACCTGTGAGATTCCATGTCTGAAGAGGGATTAGAACCTCTATACTAGAACACAATGGTTTTCCATTTGCTTACAATTAAAGGGAGTTGACAGGAGTCATCTCAATGGAGCATGAAATCCTATTCTTTTTCTCTCACGTTGAAAAGTCCTCCTTTTCCTTTACTCCACTCTGCTTCTTCTTTCTCTCTTTCTTCTACTTCTCATTCCCTCCTCCCTGCCTCTCTTCCTCCTCCTCCTCCTTTTTTCTCTTTCCTAGGTCCTCTTCCTCTCTTCCTTGTTCTTCTAAATCTCTCCTCACTGCCACTTCTCCTTCCACTTCTCTTTCTCTCCTTCCTGCCTCTTTTTTCTCTCTTCCTTCTGGCTGTGAAACGCAGTGCCAAACGGCCTTCCCAATTTGTGTTTCCTCAGATGATGAATGTTCCACCACTGATCTCCCTTACAAGAAACCCTACATGGAAACATCTCCAGCAGAAGAAGACCCCTTCTACCATCGCTCCAACTATCCCCAGCAGCAAGGACTGAACAGCGCCTACAGGACTGAGTCCGCTCAACGCCAAGCCTGCATGTACGCCAGCGCGGCCCCGGCCCCGGAAGCCGTGCCCAGCTTGGAAGACCTCAGCTGCAACACATGGTCAACCATGTCCTCTTACAGCAGCTGCACAGTAACGCCCATGCAACCCATCGACAGGTTGCCTTACCAGCATTTTTCAGCTCACTTCACCTCGGGCTCCCTGATGCCCCGCCTTGCCACGGTGGCTGGTCATCCCTCGCCCCAACTCGGGGACACCCATGCCATGTTCCAGCACCAGGCCTCCGTTCCTCACCAGCCCCTCATTCGGCAGCAAGCCAGCATCCAGTCTCCTCCTGGAAGCTTACAGCCACCCGAGTTCCTCTATGCCCACGGGATGCCCAGGACACTTTCGCCACATCAGTACCATTCTGTTCACGGGGTGGGCATGACTGCAGAATGGAGTGAGAACAGCTAACAAGGGAAGAGACGAGCCTTGTTTGGACTCAATGTTCACAGATAAGCACTCTAGAGATGGACCAGGCCCTCTTCTCTGGTGAGACCATGGGGTGGTATCACCTCTACTTTGGGGTCTCCAAGCCACCGACCATCACAGCACATCTTTGCCCCCATCCTGTGATCTCCTCACTCAGCCCCCCCCCCCCAGGGTTTTGCATCGGTACCAACTTGTCCCCTTTGATGGTTTTGTTTGATTTGGCTTCCAAGTGAGATACCAAGAGCGTCATGGCTCTTCTTGATCTCCTTTCGGTGGGGCGAGGTGGGAAGAATAAGAATATGTGGAATTTTCCCCCTTCTCTTGATTCCTCCTCTTTCTTTTTGGTGTTGATATTGACAATGTTCTCTAATAAATGATAATATATAGCTCTCTCCACATCCATTTCTCTCTCTCTTTCTCCGTATCCTTTTTGGCCTCTCAGTTGGATGCCTCTTTTTTTTAACAGGAATTTTAAAAGCTGCAGCTGAAATGAGTTGTGAGATACAGCTTTTCAGTGGTTTCTCTTTATTTTCATTACAGGCCCTTTTAGTTTAAATCCGTGATTCTCAAAGCTGGCAGCGTTAAGATGGCTGGACTTCAACTCTCAGTAATGCTGGCTAGGGAATTCTGGGAGTTGAATTCAGTCCACCCATCTTGACGTTGCCAACTTTGAGGAACACTTGTTTAAAAGGTTAATTAAAGGTTAATAAAAGATTCTTAGTCTGATTTTTTCCTACATTCCCCTCTCTTTTTGTTCGATGGTCAATGCTTGGGAAATTTCAGAAGAAAATCTTTCTTAAATACACCAGCAATTTGTTTTTTTCTAACCCTACCTCACAGGATTGTTGTTGTGGGTAAAATAGGAGGAGGAAGGTGTGTCGGATATGTTCACTGCCTTGAGTAGTTTGTAAAAAAATAATAAAGGTGGGATATAAACACAAAAACAAATAAATGTTGGGGACTCACATTCCATACATCTTCCCAAAGCTTCCTTGGCTTTGTGAAAAGACGCTCCTTCACTAGACATGTTGAATTTGTAGATGTCAGAATATCTAAAATGATTTCAGCCTCCCAGCAGATGGCTGAGGGGAATCTTTCTTTCCTCCTGGTTTATTTCTGGAACTTGCATAGCTAAAGTTCACAGTCAAACTACGATTCAAGAGCTAAGAGCTATTTTGAATGGAGAGCTATTTTAATCCTATCAAGATTTCTTTGGACACTGTTCTACCAGGCTGTTAATTCCTCTTTGAAGTATGGACTTCCAATTCACCACTTTTATGTTTTTTCTAACTGCAGTAGGAAACATCAAACTTGTCTCTCAATTCAAAACTTAATTGCAGTAACAGTAACAGAGTTGGAGGGAACCTTGGAGGTCATCTAGTTCAGCCCTCTGCTCACGCAGGAGATCTATCCTATTTCTGGCAAATGGCTGTGATGGAGGCTTTTAAGAATTGGAATTCTTAGAATTAGAATTAAACTCCCATTAGAATGAGAACTTCATTTTCAAAAGATAATCTAGAGCAGCGCTTCTCAATTAATCTGGAGGATATGTTTTGATCATTTCAAGGTTGTGTGTGCCAACACACAGAGACACATACAGATATATACACAAATGCGCATAAAATATATACTTATCCAAATTAAGTACATATTCAGATTTGTGTACTTGTGTAAAGGTGTATGTCTAAGAGAAGCAATCTAGAACTAAGGAGAAATTTTCTAACAGGACGATTAACCAGTAGAACAGCTTGCCTTCAGAGGTTGTGGGTGCTCCACCACTGGAGGGTCTTAAGAAGAGACTGGACAGCCATTTGTCTCAAATGGCATAGGGTCTCCTGCTTGAGCAAGGGGCGGGACTAGAAGACCTCCAAGGTCCTCAGTAATTCTGTTCTGGGTTTTTTCTTTATATGAACACACATCAAGTATGATCTTTTTTAAAAAAAAGCTTCACATCTTTCAATATTCATTGATTTTAGTAGGACACAATAGAATGATTTCCTAGGCTGAATTGGACAAGCCTGTCCGTAAACATCAAGGGATGATTCCCAATTCACCACTTAATATTTTTTCTTTAAACTGCAATAGAAAACATCATTCTAATTATATTTCTTCCCAATGTGTGGATGAACTTCTTCTGGCCCTGTTCAACTCTACTTCTTTATATTAAGATACTTCTTGGCTAGACTGTATGACTGTAATGGAGCCTGCCCATCAGAGTTGTAATTTTGTGAAGATCATCAAACAGGCCCATGACATAAGTGATCTGATTTTTGTTAAGTGAACACAGAGGTTAGAAAGCTAGGGCACTGTTTACCAAAAACTGGATGTAAGTGGCAGTTTTCAGCAAAACCATCCTAAAATTTGATCACGGAACCATGGGATTCTGCTGACAGCCATAAATGCTTAGTCACCTGACTGTATGGGGGGGGGCAACCATTGGAACTTCAAAACTCACTTATGTAACCCCCCAGGTAGGTCCGTCATAACTTCAACCAGTCACTAAGCGATCAGTCTTAAGTTGAAAACAATCTGCTGTTTTCTCCATCAGTTATTTTCCCCTTCATAATTTTAATCACACCATTGATCTCAGCCAGGCTGGCTGAATGGGACGCTACATTCAATCACATCATGTAATTTAGCATTAATAATTATCTTCATGTGAGCAGCTACGTTCATTTTTTGAGGATGACCTCATGAGCAAACCAGGGCAAGCGAATGCAAACAGCCAAGTGTTCTGTAAGCATTAATTTCTTCTGAAGAATTTTTCAGTACTGGTGGATTTATTTCCTTGTCGGCTATCATGACTTTTGGCAATCTCTCTCTCTTTTTTTTTAATTAAGCATCTTCAAAGCAAGGGGCTATTTCAGTCCAATTAGTGTTTCATTTTCTTTAGGTGATTGCAGAATTAACCTACAGGCACAGAGCCAAAAATCAAATTGGAAAAACAAATCTAAACCTGCAAATTTATTGAAAATCGAATCCGTAAATAATTGTTCTGTTATTTTTGTCTTCCTTGTAAAAAAAAAAAAGACACATTCCCACAAAAAAAACCACAAATCGGGCTCAAGAACATTATCTGCATGTGTTAGATGTGGTGAAATATAAGTGTTTTACATATCCAGCCCACTCCAGTGTGGACTGCACAAAAATTCCAGCTCGATTAAAAGCACAAATTTCTGCACTTTATCAATGTAGCTGTTTGTTGTTTTTGTTTTTTTTTAAAAAAACGGGTTGCAGGTAGTCCTGGATTTTCCAATGTAGCTATTTTTCTTTTTTAGAGAAAATGGGTTAATCGCAAATGCCCTTCAGCCAAGGAAGATACCTTTAATGGGCGAGTGGAATTATTGCACTTGTCCATAAAGTTGGCTCCGTTCCAGCTTCATGAATGCTTCCCCTCATTTAATTTTTAAAAAGCAATTGATTCGACAAATTGATTCTTGACCGAATAAGAGCACTTCAATTAATCAATCCTCTTGCTTATAAAATAAAAAACAAAAAATGCAGAGAGCGTAAAAGAAGCTTTCAAGCAATGAAGAGAGAATGTCTCTTACACAAAGACAAAGCTTGGGTAGATTCGAAAGATCACCCCCTCCACCCCAAAAAAACCCCAAATTAATATATAATAAAATAGAGAGAGGAGGGATTTGGAGACTAGGGTATGAAAAATGGGTGTGCCAACTGTTTTTCCTCTTCATAAAATTAAGGCGAAAGGAATTCCTTGGGAAAAAAATGAAATACAGGTAATTAACTTGCAAGTCAAGTTAGTTCATTGTAAGTCGACTTACAATCATTTCGTGACCATTCAAAATTACAACAGCAATGAAAAAAGTGACTTATGACTCTTGCAACATCCCCAGGGTCACATGATCAGAATTCAGATGCTTGGCAAGTGATTCCTATTTATGACGGTTGCAACATCCCCGGGTCATGTGATCCCCTTTTATGACCTTCTGACAAGCAAAGTCAACGGGGGAAGGCAGCTTTGGTTAACAAACCATGTTACTAACTAAACCAGTGCGGTGATACGCCAGAAAGGTCGTCAAATGAGGCAAAACTCTCTTAACCGCTGTCTTGATTTGCCACAGAAATGTTGGGCTCTCCCAAGTTGAGGACTACCTGTATTCCTGCAGATTCCCCTGAACTCAAGTACGTCTCTCCTTCTTCTGGTGAGCCAATCGTGTTGGAGTGATCAAGGAAAGCTTGGAAGTTTACCGACTGCAAGCTAAAAACGGTCTGCAAGCTCAGAGAGCACCAAAGACTCCAGAGTTAGGAATAAGATCCTTTGCTCCCTTGCATTCCAGATCATGAGCATCAACTTCTCAATATGGCATGGTCCAGAAGGATTGATGAGGTATCCCCCCCTCCAAGCTAGGAGAAAGAACTGATCTTGTACATCCCAAAGACTGAGAAAGAGTTGGTGCTTTCCCCGTTTAATTTAAACATGTGTGGGCAGACCTAGCTGAGTAGAACAGGTAAAAGAGATGAAGAGAAAGGACCTCTCCATCTGACTTCCACATGGAAAACGGTTGGAGCAGCCAGCCTCTCTTCCAAGGTTACTTTTCTTAACTCAAACACAGCAATCCCGAAGAAAAACGATAAGATCCAGGCGTCCAATAAATCACGACAGTCCTTCTTTGTGCTTTTCCATTTATCTCTGCCCGCAGAGACACATCAGAGACAGACAGAAGACAGACAGGGAGATATTCTACCAGGGTCTGGAAATGAGTCAAGAAAAGGAGTAGAGTTACCGGTGTCTATGCATGAGCCAGGACGAAAACCACATTAAAATACTAGCTGCCTTCTCTTGCGGTCGTAAGAAGGATATGCAGGCCAAACGAGAAGAGGCATGAAGAGGAATTCAACGTGATATTGGGAAGAGGAAAAAAAAGGAGGGACGCGAACAGAAGTTTTAGATATTAAAAAAGTGATTGAATGCAAACCCCAAAGACAAATTCACCCCTGGGTTTTGGGGGCAAAAATAGTAGAAAAAGCAGGACTGGAAGCACTAAAGCCAAACAGAAATTACCATGCAAAAAACTGAAGCAGTCTAACAGTTTTTGGATGAAAATATAAAAAAAAAAAGCACCGCTCAATTGATCACAAAAGTCTGTATGAGCGAACTTGGCCTCTGTACATAGGATATCTAAGCTAAGGAAGCATTGAGTGTTGTTCCTTGCCTCCTCATTAATCTAAGCCTATGAGAATTAATTGGGGAATTATTTTTTTTTAAGAAACAACACAGGTAGTCCTTGACTTACAACCACAGTTGAGCCCCAAATGTATGCTGCTAAGTGAGACATTTGTTAAGAGTTTTGCCCCATTTTATGACGTTTCTTGCCATCTTTGGGGCAAGAAAAGTCATAAAATGGGGCAAAACTCACTTAAAGGTCTCACTTAGAAACATACATTTTGAGCTCCGTTGTGGTCTCAGGAAGGGCTGATTGGGGCAACTGAGTCTCTTTGCTCTTACTCGAAGTAATCCCTTGACGTCGCCTTGGGAAGAGGGTCTCAGAGCTCCTTTACCCAATCAAAGTAGGATGGTGTCTATTGGGGGTGAACGAGACAGCAAAAGAGCAGGTTCCTTAATCTTCCCAGCTAAGTAAAATCATCTGCCTTGGCATCTTCACCAAAAGATGTACAGTTCACTGCCTTGTCAAGCCAGGATATTAAATTAAGCAATTTTCATCAGATAACCCATCTTCTGGTTCATGTAAAATGTCCAGCAAATCATTCAGCTCATAATTCAAGCTGACTGAAAGTGAGCTGTTAATCCATTTCACTTTGCAGATATGCCACTGCAGGGCTGAGGGGGCCAGTTCAACCGGTGTGTATATCCCGCTGTAGACGTTCCTTGGGCATGCCTCTCCCCGGATCCTTTGATTTCTCTTCTCTCCAGGTCTAGCAGCAACACTGGGTTTGCTCTAGAGGGGTCGTGTGATGATCCCCATCCTGGTCTTCTGAAGAACACAGAAACACTCCCGTGTTTCAAAGATGATTTCTTAATCAAATCTACAGTATTTTCTTTTAAGAAAGAGATTGGACAACTGGGTCTGAAATGGTATACGGTCTCCTCCAAGGTCCCTTCCAGCTCTATTCTGATTGATTGATTGATTGATTGATTGCACTCTTTCTAGAGTCTAGAGTCAATATCTTTTTTATATGGTGGCAACCAAAAGTGGATTTAATATTCCAAGTGTGGTCTTATCAAGGCCCTTTCCCCTTCTTTTTCTCTCTTTCCCTTCTGATTTCCTTTCTTCGTTCTGCTCAACAGAAGAAAGGCATAGATGTGGACTCCCATCCATGGTTTGTTACGCACAAGGCCCCACGACTACACATAATAAATACACGTTTTGAGAAAGGAGAACCGCTTAGTTCTCAATGGCTGGCAACTTTTGAGTCTTTCCAAGCAGTCGTGGGTTTGATGTGCTTCTTTGAGCTAAGCCTTCCTCTGGAGCAGCTCGTAGGATTTGCCTCTAAATTCTTTCCAGCTGTGAAGTCGGGGAGAAGCCCCGATAAGCTTTTCCCCAGTGTGGGAATGAAACATTTACCAGAGGTAGCTGCCGAATGCCCGACTCCATTCATTTCGAAGCATATGGAACATATTGCGGTCTGCGAAGGATATATTTTAAGAATTCCTCCTGTATCTTCTCAAGGCCTGGCATGCTGCAGGTGTCAGCAAAGGTTGCCGAACATCTTGGCTTCCTTTAATCGCAAGGATGGGGGAAGAGAGTTCAGGAGACACAAAAGAATCCAGGCAAAGATCCACCCGTGTTTGGAGATCAGGGCTCTCAGCACAGCTTCTGCAGAAGTTGAGGATCTTAAGTGAAGCTGGGTGCACTTAACAACACCGGGCTCGCTTAACGACCCATTCAAAAAAAAAAAAGATTGTAAAATTGAGTGAAGTCTTGTGATGACCCACTTAATGACAATCAAGGCTCAACTATACTCTTAAGTTGAGGACTAAGGAGAAATTTCCTAACAGGGAGAACAATCAACCAGGGGAACAGCTTGCCTTCAGAAGTTGTGGGTGGTCCATCACTTTTAAGAAAAGACTGGACAGCCATTTGTCTGAAATGGTATAGGGTCTTCTGGTTGAGCAAGGGGTTGGACTACAAGACCTCCAAGGTCCCTTCCAACTCTGATGATGATGACTATTTGTAAAAGCGAAGGAACTCTAAAGGAGCTAATTCAACCTACTCCAATTAAATATTTTTCTCTTGATGTTCTCCTTAACACCGACAGCAGAAGATAAGTTCATATGTAAGATGGACACTTTGATACATTTTTGATGAGCTATCTGCACCTGGGGCGGAACAAGAAGTCCTGGATGGAAACTAATCAAAGAAAGAACCAACCTAGAAATAAGGAGAAATTTCCTGACAATTAGAACAATTATTCAGTGGAACAACTTGCCTTCAGAAGTTGTAAGTGCTCCAACACTGGAGGTTTTTAAGAAGAGATTGTACAATTATTTGTATGAAACGGTATAGAGTTTCCTGCTTGAGCAGGGGATGGGACCACAAGACCTTCAAGGTCTCTTCCAACTCTGTGATTCTGTTAATCAAATTCCTACTACTTCCTACATTCTTGAGAAGTAAGAAGGACCAAGAACATTGGACACTTGAGCCATTCAACAGAATAAGTGCTGCCTTGACAGAGATTCTGTCTACAAATCCTTCCCAGTACATTTTCACACAAGGTGGACTTTTGGAAGACCGTTCTTCTGAGAGATATGCAAGATAAACCTTCATGCTGGGCATCAATACTTTCCATCTTTAATTACTTTTTTAAAATAGATTTTGATAGGCTTGAATCGCTCAGCATGAAGCTGCTATGATTTCTGCTGCCTTTTCCAGCAAGGCATGGAGAGAGGTTTGATGCAGACCAAGCCAACCATGGTGGTCTCCTAGGAACAAGGACACCTGGTGTGTTTTGACAGGGAAGAGGCTATTTTGATGCTAAGTAGTCTGTAGGACATAATGTTGGCCTGCTTCTGCATTTGGCTGAGTGGGGATGAACAGCAACCAGGCGCAAGTTACCAACGGGGAAGGTTTCAGTCTAGCACCTTGACCGACTGCCACAAGTGCTTGGATCAATAAGTCAATCCATTATTGCTTCTCCAGGGTCAGGAGTCAGCTTGGTCCATCTCCTCTGGTCTACCTAAGTGCAGAAGAGATGAGTTGGAAAAAATCTGAAGGCCAACGCAACAGAGAGAGCAGATCGCTGAAATGTTCACATCCCACTTTCTCCCAAGCTGGTTGATGTTGGCTCAGTGGGAAACCCCCTGTTCAAGCAGGAGATCCTATAGCATTCCAGACAAGTGGCTGTCCAGTCTCTTCTTAAACGCCAACAGTGATGGAGCACCCACGTCTGGAGGCAAGCCGTTCCACTGATTAATTGTTCTCACTGTTAGGGAAATTCTCCTTATTTCTAGGTTGCATCTTTCCTTGATGCGTTTCCATCCATTGTTTCTTGTCCTGCCTTCTGGTGCTTTGGAGAATAGTTTGACGTCCTCTTCTTTGTGGCAGCCCCTCAACTTTTGAAAGTCCCCCACTATCATGTCTCCCCTAGTCCTTCTCTCCACTAAACTAGATTTATCCAATTCCAGCAACCCTTCTTCCTAAGTTTTAGCTTCCAGCCGTCTAATGGTTGCTTTTTTCTGCACTTTTTCCAGACTCTCAGTGTTCTGTGATGTAGAGGTGAAAAACCTGCTCCCTTTTATTAGAAGACAGACAGAAAAGGCGAAGGAAGAGCAGCATTCATGGAGTCATGTTAGCAAATCCCGTATTGATCTTCCTAAGTGGGGAAAAGACAACCTGATGCATTTAGGCCAGGGAAGGGCGAGTGAGTGCATCCACTTTTTGGCCAACGTGGTTTTCAATTCCTCCCTTGAGCCTCGTGGCCATCGAAGCACTCAAGGTAGGAGAGCCATGTTCTTCGATAAATCAATGAAGCTGTCGGCCTGCATTTCACAGGTCTGAACACGAATCACTTGCAACTGTGCTAAGAGAGGGGATGTTCACAGCGTGTGCAACATCCAGCGTGCAAATCAAAAATTTGCTAGATGGCTGAGACAGCACGAATGGAAGTGTCGGTCCCTGGCTCTCCTGGGTTGGGTAGAATTCAGATGTTCACCTTGCACATTTTGGGGGAGACACAAATGAGAGTTTGCCTCTTCCCCAAAATGTGTGCAAGGTGCACATCGGAATTCTGCCCAACCCAGGATTTGGAGTGCTTTTCATTTGAAATAGGTGTGTGGAGCTTGCAAGGGAAAGTGGGAACAAGTGTGTTTGTCACTGATTTTTTTTTTCCCCGGTGTGATCTTGGCAGGCATTTGTCTCCTGCCAATGCAGTTTTTTCCATTTCTGTCCCCCAGGAGAAATTCTCAGGCTGATGAACGGTCATGACAAAACCGTCAACAAACTTCAGCCAGCCCAAATGGCAGTTCACGAAACAGCTGAGACTTCTAAATAATAATAATGATAATGATAATGATAATGATGATGATGATGATGATGATGATGATGATGATAATAATAATAATAATAATAATAATAATAATAATAATAATAATAATAATAATAATAATAATAATAATAATAATAATGAAGAAAACCCAAACCGCACCAGACTGAGCTGGGTTTAAACGATGCAGGCATACGAGGAAATGAAAAAGACTGGGAAGAATCCAAAAAAGCATTTTCTGGCACCAAAACGATAACAGGGTGGCATCAGATGGACCTCACTGTTGGACATGTTCCGTGTTATTTAACTGGCCTTCCAAATAATAAATAAGGTTAGAAATCCTTTCTATGAGTTTAGCACCAGCTGTAAAAGTAAAGGGAAATTGAATCTGAGAAGCAATGGAGAAGGGGCTTGCCAGTGCCTGCTTCTGGGGTGTTTTTCAACTTTAGCCCTGAGATTGCGGTCCCCCTTCGGATGTCTAAATCTCAATTAAGAATCATGTCAAAACTGGGACTAAAATGGGGGCCAGAATTTCCGTTCTTAAGCAAGGCAGTTGTTAAGGGAGTCATGCCTGATTTCACGATCTTTGTTGTTAAGCGGATCGCTGCATTTGCGAAGGGAATCACACCGTCGTTAAGCGAAATCAGCTTCCCTCATTGACTTTGCTTGTCGGACGTCGGCTGGGAAGGTTGGAAATGGGGAACACGTGACCCTGGGAGCCTGTGACCGTCGTAAATACAGGTCGGTTTGCCAAGCAACTCAAATTTGATCATGTGACCCTGGGGATGCTATGATAGCTGTAAGTGAGAGGACTAGTCGTAATTCATTTTTCTCAGTGCTGTTGTAACTTGGAACAGAACAGCCGCCAAACAGGAGTGGTTGTAAGCCAGTCAAGGATTACCTGTAAATACACAACAACAATTGTTTCAATAGGCTCCAATGAACAGCTCCCCCTGGTGGATGCAATTGGACAGGAGTTCAGTCTTTGAACACGACAACCTGGGCAGTTGTTTTCCCAAAAGCTGAAATTAAAATGTAATTTTCCCATATTTCAAATTAGCTGTGGGTTGCTTCATGACCATCTTAAACTAAACTCCGGTCAAAATTGGAGAATTGGCTCATTCTTCAGCCACCCTTTAACAGCAGGCCATTTTCATCTAAAGCTAAAATGGAAATACAGTAGGCTCCCTATTTCTCCCCTCCCCCATTCTATCCTAAAATAATTCTTTGCAGATTGCACGCAAGCACCGAAAGATTAAAAAGAGCTTTTTTTTTCATCCTCTGCCTCACCCATGCGTCTGTTTTTCCCCATATCATAAATGTCAGACTGTGTTTTTATATATACCGGTAGTCTTTTGACTTTCAATCATTCATTCAGCGACCGTTTGAAGTTACAACGGCACTACAAAAAGTGACTTGTGACTGTTTTTCACACTTACGACCCTTGCCGCCTCCCCATGGTCATGTGATCAAAATTCAGATGCGTGGAAACTGGCATGTATTTATGACGGTTGCAGTGTCCCTTTTGCGACTTCTGAAACCTCTTATATTGATAATTTTTAAATAAGTATAAACGATTTGATGATAAAAATAAATCGTCATGAGAGTAAAAGAATGGAAATGAATGGTACCTAGCAAGAAGAACTGAGGGCAGGTGGAGCAAGGCAGTCATGGAATGGATCCCTCTCGATCAAAAAGCGTCCACGAAAGATGGATCAACCTAAAACAAGATGGATCAACAACATCATCAGATACGATGGGTCTAATTGGCAAAAGGAAGTTCAGGATCCTATAGGTTGGAAAGATGCAGAAGATAGACAAGGGCTAAAATGATGATGATAAACTATTTATAAATAATGCTTCGCTCCCTTCTGAAAACGTATTATGTAGCTGTTAGATAATTTTGCAGGCAATTGAAACCACAGCAAAAACGGGGGTCTTTAAATAGCTAACTTTCCCTTTTTGTTTCCAAGGTACCTGGTGTTTATACGTGACAGCAAAGTCAAAATGTACACAGAAGAGACAGCTTGTATAAATCAAAGGGGATCGCTCCACACCAGGCTGTGCAGATTTTAAGGTGGTGCATCTGAAGCCTTTACCGATGTGGCCAGATCTGAAGGACCTTGGACTTTTGCTTTTGAGGGTCCAAGGTATTTTCGATTATTGCAATGGTAAAAACATGCCAGGAGCGGATTTCTCCTTACTGTTCCTGCTCTAATTTCTCCCATGCTAGAAACTTGGGATTTCAGAGGGAGCTTTTCCCATGAATGACAATGAACTTAAATGTGCTTCATGCTTAGGATTTGCTTCCTAGGAAGGGTCAATGGGAGATAACTTATTTTTCATCTTTCTCTCTCCTCCACTTCCCTCTTTCGCCTCTCCCTGCTTCCTTCTTTCATCTCCTACCTCCCTTCTTCCTTCTTTTCTTCCTTGCCTGCCTCCTCTTGACACTGTAATAGGCTGCTTTACCTTCCTTATATTGATAAAATAAGTTCCCAACCGGCCTCCATTTGAGATATTCCAGGCACGGTTTAGGTCAACCTACACAATTTTAAATTCTATGGATTCAAAGAAGATTTTGCATGATTTATGGGCCAGGCCTTTGCAGTGCTTGGGAAGCAAAAAAAACAAACAGCTTCAGAGAGAAAGTCTTCCAGCTTGCAGCAAAAAAAGCAGAAAATATTTATTTCCTTTTGGTCTTAGTTCTACAAATGATCAACCCCTCCCACTAACAATGGGATTTGCTGTTACAGCTACAACAATCACAACTCTCTGGTGCAAAGATCATGAGAAGCTTTCAACTGCCGCTGAGCAAATGCAGAGTCTAGTAGACCAATGGGACTTTTGCAAAAGGATGTTCACAGGTAGATCTCTTTGTAGACCCAAAGATGCTTTTTCTAAAAGGTAACTGGACTTTCCTGGTTTTGTCTTTGAAAACATTTTGCTTCTCATCCAAGAAGCTTCTTCAGTTCTGAACTGATGTAGACATCTTCTTCTTCTTCTTCTTCTTCTTCTTCTTCTTCTTCTTCTTCTTCTTCTTCTTCTTCTTCTTCTTCTTTCTTCTTTCTTCTTTCTTCTTTCTTCTTTCTTCTTTCTTCCTCCTTCTCTTGAAGAATTGGGGGAGTGGGCTTGAATTTCAACAGTTCCACGTTGGACTTCACAAAGAACTCTTCTTCTCCTCCTTCCTCCTTCTCTCTTCCTCCCTCCCTTCCCTCCCCCCAGATTAGGTACTTGTGTTGAGGAAGGCAGACGGGTGGCAGAATCCATGATGTAAAGCTTGTCAGAATGATCATTTTTAGACCATTTCCTCCCTGTCCCAGGCTTGGATGTCTGGTCTTGAATCTCAACTGCTTTGGGGATGGGGAGACAAGACAGGCAGACCCCAATGACTCATCTCACCCAACCCCGCAGCTTCGTCAACTGAGATAGCGCTGGGAAATCGGTTTCTCTTCATTAAAGGGAGAGAGGTTGAAAGTATAGAGATAACTGGTAATCTTTCAAAATAAACAGTTCATATTTGCTCAGACCCAGCCGAGTACCGCTAAGGCCGGTACAGGGGTGTCCTCACACTCCATGCGGGGGCCCTGAGGGGCGGGGAGGGAGGTGGGGTAGGGGGATGCAAGTTGATGGAAGGGTTATTCTTGTAATATGGCATTCCCAGGAACAAAGGGGGTAAGTTGGGGGGAGGAGGGACAACTGTTAGAAAAGGAAGATTAATGGCATGGCTGAAATTGATGAAGTTGAACCGTGGGTCCTATAAGCATTTCCTTCTGCAGTTGCAGAGTGTCCTGGTCAAGGAAGGGAAGGAATGAAAAGCCGGAGGGTTAATTTCCAAGAAAGAAAGTTGGCCATCAAGCCACACCCTCCACATTTTCAATCCAGGTGGGATAAAACATAGAATCATAGGGCTGGAAAGGACCTCTGAGGTCTTCTAGTCCAACCCCCTGCTCAAAGCCGGAGAAACCTCCTCTCAACAGTTCCAAGAGGGTTCCACACCCATTTGCACTAGTCAGGGCACAGGCAAACCTTTGCAGCATCCCCATGATCCTGTGATCAAAATTCAGAGGCTCGGCTACTGCTTCATACTTATGACCGGTGCAGTGTCCCCAGGTCAGGTGATCCCTATTTTGTGACCTTTTGTGACAAGCAAATCCAGAGTCACTCAACAACCAGGCTACTAACTTATCCACTGCAGGGATTCCCTTAACAAACGTCACAAAAAGGGGCAAAACTCACTTAGCGAATGTTTCACTTACCAACGGAAATGTTGGGCTCCCTTGTGGTCGTAAGCTGAGGACCTAAGTCAGGCTGAGGCACCCTGAACTTGGAAAAAAAAGCAGAGGGAGGGGAGGGCTGAGGCAGGATGCCGTCGTCATTTGAGTAAGAAGGAGAGCCTGCAGCCAGCAATAAAAATTAATTTTCCCCACTAATATATACAAAGCTTTTCCTTTGGAGACCGATGGCTTCAGATGATCAAAGTCTGTAAGTGGTACTTAGGCTATCAGTTTCACCCCCTTAATGCCTGTCTGTCAAAACAAACTGCTCCAAAAAGCTTTGAGGACGATCATGGAATTATAATGGTTCCTCACCTCTTGCAAAAGAAGAAGAAAAAAACTCTTAAGTATTTGATAATATATACAGAAAGACCTATTAGATGAGAGGGTGTAATCGTACTTACGGCTCAAAGTAAACATTCTCAGAGGGCTGCAAGATAGACACTTGTTAGAAGCCGCGCGTTCAAATTCAGCCCTCCGCGGCTGGACAGAGAGAGAGATGTGGGTGTCGCAGTTGTGTTTGCGGTGTTCTATTCGGAGCAGGCAGAAGGCACCTGGGAGAAGCAGAGAGAGAAGTGGGTTTAGAAAGGATCAGAGCTTGAAACCCGAAACAGCCCACTTTCATCTCTTATAAGGCTCCGAGAGTTTAAATGGATTTCTAGGAAGAAAGTGACTTTGAAACAGTCAAGTTGTTTCCGCCTAATTTTCCCCCTGCATAGGCTCTCTCATTTTGCAGGTGTTTCTATGATAGAAAGAAGGAAAGAACAAAGGAAAAGGAAAAAGAAAGGAAGAAGAAAAAAGAAAAAGAAAGAGAAAGAAAGAGAAGGAAAGGAAGGAAGGAAGAAAAAAAGAGGACGGAAGGAAGGAAGGAAGGAAGGAAGGAAAGAAGGAAGGAAGGAAGGAAGGAAGGAAGGAAGGAAGGAAGGAAGGAAGGAAGGAAGGAATACAGCATAATAGACCTACAAAAGCAGGGGGCTTGGCTAGAAGACCTCTAAGGTCCCTTCCAACTCTGTTATTCTGTTCTGTTCAGATGCCCAGCAACTTCAACCTCATCGTAACCAAGTCAGTTGACTCGGCTCATGGTGATTAGAGAGATCCCATGCTACTCTCAAGCTGGAGCAGCCTCCAGGTATCACCACAAGCTGGAGGATTGAAGAAAACAACCAAGGGGAAGCTGGGGGCTTCCTGTCATCTCTTGATGGACTGGGCAGCTTTGTGTCACAACTGTCAAGTTGTCATCCTGATCTGCCAAAATTCACAAGCGTGGAAGGAGATGTGCGGATTGCTATGGGCTAAAAGGCTTGGAATAATAAGGCAAGGAGCACCATTAGAAAGGGGAAAATATTATACTGAATGTCCTCCTCACCATCTCCTCCCCTTCTGGAAGGAAGGAAGGAAGGAAGGAAGGAAGGAAGGAAGGAAGGAAGGAAGGAAGGAAGGAAGGAAGGAAGGAAGGAAGGAAGGAAGGAAGGAAGGAAGGAAGGCTGGACAATGAGAGGGAAGGAAGGGAGAAGGGGAGAGAAGGAAGGAAGAAAGGAAGGACAATAAGAGTGATGGATGGATGGAAAAGAAGTAAAGAGAATAGGAAGGAAGGAAGGAAGGAAGGAAGGAAGGAAGGAAGGAAGGAAGGAAGGAAGGAAGGAAGGAAGGAAGGAAGGAAGGAAGGAAAGATGGAGATGTTCCTCCGGGAAGAACAGGGCAACTTTGAAGCCTATCTTGAATACTGGCTGATCGTGAGAAATGGGCCCATGGGAAAACATATTCACCCTTCCCCATTCTCAAGGAAATCTCTTCCAATTCTTTGCACCCACCCCCCTCCACACACACACACACAAATACCCCTGGGTAGATACTTTGGCTTCAGATGCTCGGTTTTATCAGCCTCTTGATGACCTCTAACCTTGTACCAGAAGAGCAATGGCTGGGTCATGTCTTGGCTAATCTCTACTGCTGTGATTCGGAGACAAAAAGAGCCCCTTTCTCTAAGGGTATCCTGACAGCCAGATTTCTATTTGGGAAATGTAGGGTTAAGCCAGTTCATCCACATGCCGAATAACTGGGAATTATTCTCCATATCGCTCTGAAAACCATCACAGATTACAGAAAGAGAGAGGTTTGCTCAGGGATCCCGTCCCCCAGGGGCCATCAGACAGATAGCAATGACAGCAGCCTTCTTCGAGAGATGGATGAAGTTGCCAGTTTTGCTTTCCCTCAACATCCTTCTTTCTTTCTTTCTTTCTTTCTTTCTTTCTTTCTTTCTTTCTTTCTTTCTTTCTTTCTTTCTTTCTTTCTTTCTTTCTTTCTTTCCTTTCTCTCTCTCTCTCTCTCTCTCTCTCTCTCTCTCTCTCTCTTTCTTTCTTTCTCAACCTTAAACTCATTTTGACCCCTTTCGGCATCTGTTTGCACACATTTTGTCCTAAAAATGCAAAGGTACGTCGCAACGCTTCTGTGCATTTTTCTCATGTCTTCTTTTTGCAAACAATAAGGTCGCAAGTTACGTTTGGAACTTTAGACAAAAATGGTGCCAAGAAAGCTTCCCTGTGGCCCTGCAATTGGTGTGTGTGTGTGTGTGCTCTCATGTTTATATTCCTCTTTCGTTAGAGAACCGCCACTGCAAAATTTGGAAAAGCGTGACAGGAAAAGGTCGTGGCTGATGGGTTAAAATATAGAATCCAGAGGCACGAATTATGAAGTTAGCCTTAAATTGTCAACTCAATCCGTTGAAACCAGACCAGCTTCTCAAGACACCATAAGTAGCTAAACAAGAAAACTATGCTTGGTTAAAAAGAGCAAGAGCAACAGCACTTAGACTTATATACCGCTCCCTAGTGCTTTACAGTCCTGTCTAAGTGATTTATGGTGTCGCATATCCCCTCCCCCCCAATCTGGGTCCTCATTTTACCAACTTTAGAAGGATAGAAAACTGAGTCAACCTTGAGCCCGTCAGGATCGAACTCCTGGCAGAGCAAAGTTTGCCTGCAATACCGCCTTCTAACCACTGTGCCACCCTGGCTCAGTTAACCCCCATTTACACAGGTTTGTTGTGTTCAAAGAGCTGGACCTTCTATCTACATAATCTACCTTACAGGATTTCAGTCTCAAAAGATGGCACAGTTAGTGCATTTCTACATTTCTACACTACCAAGTCCTTCAAGGTAGCTTGGAGACATTGTGATTGCCTTCAGTCTGCATGAATGGATGGATGGATGGATATTTTGCTTCTCTTGCATGCAAACACACCATCAACTTCAATATTTGCCGACCTCAAATCATAACCCTATCCCCAAGCTCTCAACGCCAGTAATTACGTCCCAGTGTCATACAGAGACCAACCATCCTACTTGGATTTTGTGATACAGCCTCAGGAATTTGCCTTCTTTTTCCTGGGCTCATCCTAATGAACAAGAGACTTCTAGCAGCCCAGATGGAACTCTGACTTCTCCACTTCCATCTGGGACATCCAGGAACAGAATCTCCTTGCCATGTGAATCTTTGTTCCTGTCTTCCAAACACCCTCAGTAATTTTTCCTGCACGTTTCTACCTAGGAAGAACATTTCGGAACATTTGTCTGAAGGGCAAAAAAAGCATGTTGGCAACTTGGGTGAAAATGTTGGCACAGCAGCAGCTGTCCTCCTCTCCTTCTTCCGCTCCTCTATCGCTTTCCATCTCATCCATCTTTGCCCAGCACACTGTGTGGGATCCCCTTCCTAATTAACCCTTCCTTCAACTGCCCAGAGGATCATCCTCACGTGGGGTGGAACGCAGACAGGACCCATCCCTTCTGGGCGTGTGTGGTCTTGTCACCTGGGGAGGAAGACAAGGGCAAAGTTGTATTTTTTCTATCTCCTCCTTGGGCGGTCAGCGGTGATAACCATAACAACTCCGGGAAGGTCATTTGTTCTTCTGGAGATGGAAGGTTAGAAGGCTGTTCTTTGAAAGGGGATGTTCCAGGGAGACAAATGTTCGCTGGGGCTGGAAGGGGGGGACAGGGGCGACACCCACAGAATCAGTTCTGGAGACCTTATGAAATCAAAGAAGGGAGTCAAGGTTAGGTCTGAACTTCGGTGTGGGGGGGAGGAGAAGCTTTCAGCTTGACATGGACATCCCAGGGATTGGGAGAAATAGGATCTGTGTAAAGGGATCCTTTTTCAGTAAGCTCTGTATTCACACAAAACACTTCATGAGATCTGCTGTTGCACAACTAAGTTTGCTGAGTGATTGTGCCTTGTGTGTTAGCACCTGAGTAACTTAGTGTATTGTGCCAACTCAGCAATGGGCCATCTAGATGAAATGTAGTCTACAAACGGGGCCCTTGTGTGCTTCATGGGGCAATAAAGCAGGTAAAAACCATTCAAGAGAAGACTTAGGACCTTCTTCTTGGTGTGACCTTGGCAGATGCTCAATGGTATAGTCACGCTAGAATGTGGCTGAGAAAGCTGGAGGCTTCTTCTACCCATCCTTGATCTTTAGTCACGGATAACCGGTCAACCTTCTGCTCAAGAAGCTGCTTTGACGATCTTGAAATTGAACCCACTTTGTGAATGGCATTGATTATGCAAAAGGAGTTATCACATTGAACTAGGACTGTACGCAACGTTGAAAAAGCAAATTTAATTGGCTGGCTTCGATGCCTCAGATCAAAGTGTCAGACTGAATCAGCTTGATTTCCAAATCATCAGATCAGACCTGAAGTGATCTTCTGAACAAAAACAATCATTTTGGTTGGAATGGAGTTGAGGGAGGGAGGGAGGGAGGGAGGAAGGAAGGAAGGAAGGAGCATATAACTGACTCTCCTATGCTAGAAACATAGCTGACTGGCTGGCAGCAGAAGTCCCATGGGGCGATGAATCCATACTGTAACACCAAGTTGCAAAACCTTGTTCTCCTAACTAACCGCAACTTGATGAACTAGCTAAATCTCATCCAAACGTTGACGATGTGGCTCGGAAATTCCATAAATCAACTACCATCCTGTAGCTCTCTGAATCTCCTACTGTACTAAGCATTTTTGTTGGATGTCAGAATGACCCAGATATCTAGCAGAACCAGGGAAGAGGGGGAAGGGGAGACCCTGAGAAGGAGAAGCCTTGCCGTAGCTCTACTTGGAATCCAGTGAGTGGCTATGAATTTATGAGAGCTTTTCACCCAATGACAGCCCACCGCTATGTATAGATGTCTACTTGAAAGAGTTAATTCCCTAGGCAGCCAGCTAAATAGCCAATGGCCCAATAAATTATGCCCCGGATTAATGAGACACAGTCATCATTAGTCACGCCTCATCGGCTGCTTAAAGTTCCTCACAGAGTTTTATCTCTGGTGCTTCTGTCTGCTGGGTAGCCATATTTCATGGTCTGAAAACAGATGACCCCCAAGGGTCACCCAACTGAAAGCCCCATTCAACAGCTCTGCAAATATCTCAGCATGAAGGAGAAAGGTTGAGGTCAAAACAACAGGGAGATATAGTCAGCAGCTCAGCTGGAGCCATGCTGGACTAGACAAGTCCACATGCTTAAGTGACCAAGACCTCTTCCTTCCTCTTGGAATCATCAGAGGCTAGACCAAGTCTAGGGCTTAATTAGATTAGGATATCAGGATTGTCCTTGTACAACACAAGCAGACTTCTCCTGAGAGTACAGGTATACGTACAGAAGAACAGAGTTGGAAGGGACCTTGCAGGTCTTCTAGTCCAACCCCCCTGCTCAAACAGGAGATCATTTCAGACAAAGCTGTCCAATCTCTTCTTAAAAACCTCCAGCATTGGAGGACTCACAACTTCTGAAGGCAAGCCTTTCTATTGATGAATTGTTCTTGCTGTTGTGAAATTTCTCCTTAGTTTTAGATTGGATCTCTCTTTAATGATCTTCCATCTCTTACTTTGCTTTGGAGAATAGGTTGACCCTGTCTTCTCTGTGACAACCCCTCACATATTGGAAGACTGCTATCATGTCACCCCTGGTCCTTCTCTTTATTAGAGTAGACATACACAGTTACTGCCAGCTTTCATCATATGTTTTAGTCCCCAGACCCTCTAATCATCTTTCCTGCTCTTCTCTTCATTCTTTCTAGAGTCTCAACAACTTTTTGGTATTATGGTGACCAAAACTGGATTCAGTATACATCTATCAGCCCTGAAACTGACTCCTTTTGGTGCAGTAGAATAAAGTGATAGCATAAAGCAGGGGTCTTCAAACCTGGCCCTTTTATGACTTGTGGACTTCAACTCCCAGAATTCCTCAGCCAGCCAGCCAGTTGAAATCCACAAGTTATAAAAGGGCCAAGTTTGAAGACCCCTGGCATAAAGCCTCATTTTTTTTACTTTTTACTTTTATTGTATATAATCATATATACTGGCCATTGCTATAACAACAAACTAATCAGCAAAGTCCAAAATCAAAGTTTCATTTTTTTCCCACCTCAAGCCCAAAGTCCAAAAGTGGTTTCCATGTAGAAACAAAATTATGTTCTTTTCTTTAATCAAAACAGTCAATTTAGCCATCTACTTTTGCAGCCATTCGTCCATTCTGGGAATCAAAGTGTCCTTCCGTTCTTGTGCATAAAGTAATCTCGCTGCCGTCAAGAATATGACATCAAAATTCCTTTTTTTTTAAACAAAATCTTTATCCATTAAAACCTAAAAGAAAAGTGTCTGGTTTTATGTTTATATTTACTTTAAGAATTTTCCGTATGAAGAGGTGAATCCTGCTCCGATATTCCTTGCTTTGTTGCATGTCTACCATAGATGATAAAAATTTCCTTCTTTACGTTTACATTTCCAACATTCATTTGAGATACCTTTATATATTTTTGACAGCTTATCTGGTGTTAGATACCAGTGATGCATCATCCTGTAAAAGTTTTCCTTTAAATTATAATTTAATGTAAATTTTAGACATTTCATCCATGTATTCTCCCACTGTTCAAGCATTATATTATATCCAAAGTTCTTTGCCCACTGAATCAAACAACGGTTTACATACTCATTCTCCTTAGCTTCTTGAGGTTCAAATCCCTGCAGGTCTTTGAGCTGAAGATCCTTTTTTTTTTTCCAGCAAACTCTAAGCAGAAGTTCTTGCAGTTTTTGCTTGTGAACCTGCCGTCTCTCCAGTACGGTAAATCATAAGCTCTCCCAACTGACTTTTACAGGGAGGGAGTGGAAAGGAATCAGAGAGACTCCAACAGAAATTACATCGTATTAATGCAGTTGGAAGGAGCTCATTTTTCAATGGCTATTTTTATTTGTGCCTTGACTGCATGGGAAATTTTAATATAAAGAGATTGGGATATCTGATCCTCCGAGAGCCTTTTTTAATTACAGTTCGGTTGGGCTGCTTAATGCCTCCTCTCCATTGCAAACAGGTGTGGTGTGCTTTTCGCTGGACAGCTGCCATGGAGAATGCATCGGCAGATGTGCTGTGTGGCCTCTCAGAGCTGAGATGTGTGGATCCGTTCCAGTGCAAACGATTAATCTGGATTGTCGATCCAATAGGATTTCACCATTCAGATTGATTCGGAAAATTACTGGGTCTGCTCTGATGTGGGAATTTACTTATAAGGCTTTTAGGGTTTTTAAGGTTTTATGACTGCTGTGAGCGGTCCAGAATTGTGCTCTTAAGATGAACCACCACACGGATCTTTTAAATAAGATTAAAAATAAAATAAGCCACAGCATCCCATCGGAATCAGCTTTTGTGGCACGGATGAAACCATCTCAAAGGAAGGGATTTTATCGGAGTCCTCCGAGTTGATCAGATGATTTGATGTAAAGGATCGCTCTGTTTTTCAAAGCCGAATTGATTCAAAGATTGAAAAAACTGCCATCAAACTGAACATTCACACTGAATTGCTGGGCAGATTGTAATCTGTAATAGAAGAAGGAAGGAAGGAAGAAAAAAGAAAGAAAGAAAGAAAGAAAGAAAGAAGGAAGGAAGGAAGGAAGGAAAGAAAGAAAGAAAGAAAGAAAGAAAGAAAGAAAGAAAGAAAGAAAGAAAGAAAGAAAGAAAGAAAGAAAGAAAGAAATCTGTAATCTTCGGAGAATCTCTACTGCATCTTTGATCAAAAAAGGGCAGAGGACCTCCAAACTCTAAAACTATTACTTCACCTCCATCCAGAATTTGTCACCAATTGGTCCCCTGTTCTTGTAAAATATCCCTCTTATGGACAGAGACTTGATTTGTGAGGCTCCATCAGCCCCAGCTGGATACAGAAGAGGAATGGAAGCCTGCCAAAGGCTGCCATCTAGAAGACCTCAGTGGTGCCACAATGTCTCTTCTAGGAAGCTGGGCCCTGTAACCTTGAACCAGAGAGAATGGAAAAGAAGATTGCAAGTGGCGAGCAAATGAATATTTTTCACGTGATCCTCATCAGAAAACTGTCCAAGCCTGGGACAATGACCAGATCTTCTTTGTTGTAACGCTGACAGCCGTTTCAGACTTATCATCCCAGCACTATATTAAGGAACCGAGATTAAACTGCTCTTCATTAGGGCAACATCTGTTGGGAATCAGCCAGGAACAGTTATGGCAAGCAAGCCAAGCATATTTTCCTTTTCTTCTCTCCCTTCCTCCCAGGGAAAGTATCTTTGTCCTTTGAATAGCAAACCTTGGGGGCTCAGTTTGCATCCAGTTTTGGTTATCATGTTATAAAAAAAGAGGTTGAGACTCTGGAAAGAGTGCAGAAAAGAACAACAAAGATGATTAGAGGGCTGAAAGCTAAAACGTATCAAGAACAGTTGTTGGAATTGGGTATGTCTAGTCTAGGGAAAAGAAGGATGAGGGATGACACGAGAGCAGTCTTCCAATATCTCAGGGGCTGCCCCAAAGAAGAGGGAGTCAAGCTATTCTCCAAAGCACCTGAAGGCAGGACGAGAAGCAACGGATGGAAACTAACCAAAGAGAGAAGCAACCTAGAACTAAGGAGAAACTTCCTGACCGTTAGAACAATTCACCAGTGGAACAACCTGCCTCCAGAAGCGGTGAATGCTCCAACACTGGAAGTTTTTAAGAAGAGATTGGACAGCCATTTGTCCAAAATGGTATAGGGTTTCCTGCCTGAGCAGGGGGTTGGACTAGATGACCTCCAAGCCCCCTTCCAACTTTATTATTCTTATTATTCTTATGAAGAAGAAGAAGAAGAAGAAGAAGAAGAAGAAGAAGAAGAAGAAGAAGAAGAAGAAGAAGAAGAAGAAGAAGAAGAAGAAGAAGAAGAAGAAGAAGAAGAAGAAGAAGAAGAAGAAGAAGAAGAAGAAGAAGAAGAAGAAGAAGAAGAAGAAGAAGAAGAAGAAGAAGAAGAAGAAGAAGAAGAAGAAGAAGAA